>NW_024081402.1:927399-943864 GCF_003009895.1 Hyaena hyaena
CTATACCATGGAATACTCCATGGCAATGAGAAACAATGAAATCTGGCCATGTGTAGCGACATGGATGGACCTTGAGGGTGTTATGCTGAGCGAAATAAGTCAGGCAGAGAAGGACAAATATCATATGTCTGCACGTATAGGAGGATTAGGAGGAACTTGACGGAGGAACAAGGGGGAGAAGAAGGGCGGAAATGGTGGGGGAAAGGGAGAGAGGCAAACCATGAGAGACTCTTGAATGCTGACAAAAACTGAGGACTGATGGATGTGGGGGGGAGGGGGGACGGGCATGGAGGAGGACACTTGTGGGGATGAGCACTGAGTGTTATGCAGAAACTAATTTGACAATAAACTATTTGTAAAAAAAAAACAAAAAAACAACAAGTAAGGGTTTGTGAGAACCCCCTTTTTCAATAAAAATGTGTCCTATTGGCCCTGCTATATGTTGCCTGTTCAAAGGTTTATTAATGATTGAGGCTCTAGAGTCATTTCAATAGATGGCAGAGATCATTTCCTCTGTGATCTATGACTATTTCTTAGTAGTTACTGAGTTCTTTAGAATTACCTCCTATGTTCCTGGAGAATAAATATAAATTAAAAAATACATAATAAATTAATACAAAAGTAAGAGTCCTTTATAGGAGTTGTGACAGAACTTTGTCAAGAAAAAATTTACCTTTTCTTAAAGCATTAACCGGTAGGTCCCAGGTAACACAGAATCTTCAACAAGGCTTGCCAGGAAATGTAGAAACCATTTTTTCTTAAAATGCATATTTCAAGTTTTAGTAAGAATAATGATATGATATTTCCATGTTGCTCCATTTGATGTATCTAATATAATACCCTTTTAAAGCATATACTAGTATTGAAAAATGAACTATTTTGTGTTTGAAAATAATTATTGTGAATTTTGTCATATAAAAACTTTATGGTCTTGAAGAGAACTAACAAAATTTCACATACAGCCTTCATGTTGCAAAACTGAGAAACAATTCAAGTCAGTCCTCAAAGATTAAAGTAAAAGCAGAAATGTAATGCAGTGTGACCACAAAGGATTTATAAATCATGTAGTTTCTATTGTAAAATTTCAATAATTAAATAAATGAAGAAACTCTGATAATATTTTAGCATATTTGGATTTCACTGTAACAATTTTTTACCTAATCTGAGACTGCCAAAAAATTCTCTAAAACTACATATTTTCATCAAAGCAGAAAATAATTACAATGAAAGAACAAATTATAAGGGTACAATAATGTAGATAACCCTGATGAGAGTCTCAGTGAGGAAAATGACATATTATAAAAATAGCTATCTGAAAGCTTCTGAAAAGATGAACACAAAGGTCCCAGGACCTGGCACACAGAATATGACATAGGAACTTCAACGGATCTTTGTTTAGTTACTCACCTCTATTCCTTGAGGTGGAGAACCTGATTCCAATCCTATCTCAGCAAAACATGACAGAAAGAAAAGCAAAGATAAAGTATCAGAAAATATTCAACATCAAAATTAACAAAAAAACTAAAATTGGTTCCATTGTCATTATTTAATATAGGCATACTTTTTTAAAATTTTAGTCCAAATGGGAATTTCAGTACCCACCACTGTTGCTTCTCTCCTTATTAATTCAATCATAATTATTACCTTATTTGTTACTCAGGAACATATTTTCTATATACAATATCTCGCTACAGCTGTGTGTTCAAAGTGAGAAAATGTAGCAAGTCTGGGATCACTGATCATATCTAAAGGTGCATAGTGTCTCATAAAATAAGACAAAATAAGACACAAATGCCCTTTTCTTGGAAAAAGATAAATCATACTAACAGTGGTATTGTGTTGGCACTGAGGGCTCACTAAAGATAGCCAGGCTCTGAGAGTCTTATTTGTTCTAGTAAAGGGCAACTCATCTGGACCTCAGATTGACATCTGGAATGGGTCCCTCAGCATCCTCAGACAATTGTGCTCATCATTGATCCAGGCAAGCACCCTCCCAACAAATAAACATTTCCATAGCCAGGCTTATTTTGTGCAGGTTTGAATAAAGAATAGTGAACATGTAGTAGATATTTTATTTAGTATCTGAATAATAGAATTCATATATATATTCATATATATACACATAAACATATATATACATATAGCATTAAAATGCTACCTTTATTATAATAAATTAGATAAGATATATTGGGAATATATAAAACCCTTTAATCAACTAAATTTTTATTTATTTTATTTTATTTTATTTTTTTATTTTTAAAAAAATTTTTTTTAAGGTTTTTTAAATTTATTTCTAGAGAGAGAGCGTGAGCAGGGGAGGGTCAGAGAGAGAGGGAGTCACAGACTGAAACAGGCTCCAGGCTCTGAGCTGGCAGTCAGCACAGAGCCCGACGCGGGGCTCGAACCCACGAACCGTGAGATCATGACCTAAGTGAAAGTCAGACGCTTAACCGACTAAGCCACCCAGGCGCCCCATAATCAACTAAATTTTAATGTAACTTATTGTCAAATTGGCTTACATATGACACCCAGCGCTTATCTCAACAAGTGCCCTCCTCAATTCCCATCACCCATTTTCTGTCCCCCCCACCCTTAGTTAATTCCCTATATTTATTTATTTTTTTATTTTTTTAAAAATGTTTTATTTATTTCTAGGAGAGCTAGAGAGAGAGCGTGAGCAGGGGAGGGTCAGAGAGAGAGGGAGTCACAGACTGAAACAGGCTCCAGGCTCTGAGCTGGCAGTCAGCACAGAGCCCGACGCGGGGCTCGAACCCACGAACCGAGAGATCATGACCTAAGAGAAAGTCAGACGCTTAACCGACTAAGCCACCCAGGCGCCCCATAATCAACTAAATTTTTACAGAGCGAATGAGGTACCAACAATAATATAAGTATGATTACAATAGAAATATAAGTAGAAGCATCTATATTTTGAATATTTCAGATAAAGATAACAAAGTCAGTATTTAGCACAGTTGAATTTCACTACAAGATTATTTTTATTCAATACAAAATTGTGAAAAAAAGAAATATGGAAATGATTTCCCAAAGTTATTTAGGTTATTTTGAAAAGATATATTAAAAAGTGAAGAAACAACAATGAGGATTCCTTGATCCATGTAGGCATATCCACTGGGAAAAATATCTATCATAAAAATATTTTTCCTTGAGCTTCTGAATAAATGAACTCAGATTTTGAAATGCCTATATCACTGGTCAAAAACACGTAAGAATTTCAAAAGCACCAAGATAGCCACTAACCTTTCTTTCTTGAAAGTAACTTGTTCACTTGAAAAAAAATAGTAACCTGTTTTAGCCTTTGACCTGAAAAACATTACCAAAAAAGGACAAGATGAGACAATGCATTAAATTAATTAAAAATAAAGCATAATATTTGTTCTGTTTTAATCATACAGACAGCCCTTGCCACAAACATCACAGTTGCTTGATCCTTTGTTACTCCTGTCATATCATTTATTCACTTGTTTCCTTCCTGAGTTCTTTACTTTCCAAATGGCTAATAATTCTCTTCACTGAGCTATTCAAATAAGTACACAGCAGTTTCTCTAAAGTGGGAAATTCTAAAGCTGTATTCCACCCAATAAAGACTAAAAACACTGTGTGATGTTAAAAATACCTTGTGATGTGAAAAATTGAAAGCACATAGTAGGAGTATTATGAGGTTACTTAGGAGTATTATGAGGGGGTATTATAAGGGGTATTCTGAAGATTATTGATGATCTCATCAATTGAGCCATACTAAAAGTGTTATTTATCTTATTAGAAGACCACTCAGCTGGACCTCAGCAACCCCGAATACTTATGTTTATTAATGATCCAGACAGGACAAGTACCAACCAATAAACATTCCTCACACCACATTAATGTTTTTAACAATTTATCACTTGCATTTACCTTACAGTGAAAAACAACACAGGTAGACATTTAAGTTGACTTTGGTAAATCTGGTCATAATGGCAATTCCAGAAGCTTCCCAGAATCCTTCTCTTTAGAGTGATAAATAAAGTAATATTGCACTGGGGGAGTTTTCAATTGTGATATATTTATTCAATAAGATAGAATCAAAAGTTATCTATGAAGTTGGGTTATATCACTTAAAATATTATTAAATTATGTTAAGACCCGACAACAGTATACAATGTGATACTGCTTTCATTTGATTGGCCTATAGTCCCTGGCCAGAGAAGGTATATGTTTATATTGAAAGTATAGGATCGTTACCCTCACACTTTGTTTTATTTCACTAGGAGCAACTTTATTTCGGTACACAACACACACAAGGCAAATGTATTCCATGACTTGTCCTGATTAATCTGCAAGTGCTTCCAAACATCTGGATTTTTAAACACAAAATCCAATTCTCATTGCTAATGTACAATATACATTTCCTTTCAGAAGTCACAGAAAATGTCCTATGAAGAATACTTTTGTCATTTTCCTGATCTGGCTGACTTTCCAACATTTGAATTAGATTTAATGCACTCTTATTTGCAAGAGCATCAAATATTAACAGCAAAAAATTGAAAATAAGAAATAGATACAATAAATATATCTGATTAATACATGTACAGTATACATTTTTAAATTTTTAGTTGTTTAGCATACAGTGCAATGTTGGTTTCAGGAGAATTCATTGATTCATAACTTACATTTAACACCCAGTGCTCATCACAACACGTCCCTCCTAAGTACCCACTACCCATCTAGCCCATCGCCCACACACCTCCCTCCATCAACCCTCAGTTAGTTCTCTATAATTAAGAGGTTTTTGTAGTTTGTTTCCTTCTCTCTTACTTTCTCACTTCCCATAGGTTCATCTATTTCACTTCTTAAATTCCACATATGAGAGAAATCATATGGTATTTGTCTTTCACTGACTGACTTATGCTTAACCTAAAACATTCTAGCTCAATCACGTCACTGCAAAAGGCAAGATTACATACTTTTTGATGGCTTGGTAATGTTCTACTGTATGTGAAATTATTAATTCCACTGGTATTAATATTGAGATGCATGTGCCCCTTTGAATATGTATTTTTGTATCCTTTGAGTGAACACCTAATAGTGGAATTGCTGGATTGTACAGTTCTATTTTTAGTTTTCTGAGGAACCTCCATACTATTCTCCAGAATATCTACACCAGTTTGCATTTCCATCACAGGCAAGAAGGTGGTCCTTTATCCATATCTTCACCATCACATGTTGTTTCTTGTGTTGTTAACTTTAGCCATTCTTACAGGTGCAAGGTGCTATCTCATTGTTCTTTTGATTTGTATTTCTCTGATGATAAGTGATGTTGAGCAGCTTTTAATGTGTCTGTTGGCCATCTGGATGTCTTCTTTGGAAAAGAATCTATTTATGTCTTCTACCCATTTCTTAACTGGGTTACTTGTTTTTTGGTTGTTGAGTCTGATAAGTTCTTTATAGATTTTGGATATGTCATTTGTGAATATTTTTCTTTCATTATGTAGACTGCCTTTTAATTTGTTGACTGTTCCTTTTGCTCTGCAGAAGGTTTTTAAGTTGATGAAATCCCAATAGTTCATGTTTGCCTTTGTTTCCCTTGCCTGTGGTGACATGTCTAGTAATAAGTTGCTACAGCCAAGGTCAAAAGGTTTCTACCTGTATTCTCCTTTAGTATTTTTATGGTTTCCTGTATCACATTTAGGCCTTTCATCCATTTTGAATTTATTTTTGTGTATGGTGTAAGAAAGTGGTCCAGTTTCATTCTTCTGCATGTAGCTGTCCAGTTCTCCCAGCACCATTTGTTGAAGAAACTGTATTTTTTCCATATGATATTCTTTCCTGTGCTAAGATTAGTTGATCATATATTTGTGGGTCCATTTATTGGTTTTCTATTCTGTTCCACTGAAGAATGTGTCTATTTTTGTGCCAGTAATATGCTGTCTAGATGAGTACATCTTTGTAGTATAGCTTGAAAACTAGAATCATGATGCCTCCAGTTTTGTTTTTATTTTTATTTATTTATTTTTTTTATAAATTTTTTTTAATGTTTTATTTCTAAGAGAGAGAGAGAGACAGCGTGAGCAGGGGAGGGTCAGAGAGAGAGGGAGTCACAGATTGAAACAGGCTCCAGGCTCTGAGCCGGCAGTCAGCACAGAGCCCGACGCGGGGCAAGAACCCACGAACCGCGAGATCATGACCTAAGTGAAAGTCGGACGCTAAACCGACTAAGCCACCCAGGCGCCCCTGTTTTTATTTTTAGTATTGCTTTGTCTACTAGGGATATTTTGTGGTTCCATACAAATATTAGGATTGTGTTTTCTATCTCTGCAAAAACTACTGTTGGTATTTTGATTGGAATATAATTAAATGTGTACAGTACTTTGAGTAGTGTAGACATTATAACAATGTTTGTTCTTTCAATGGAATGTTTTTCCATTTCTTTGTGTCATCTTCAATTTCTTTCATAAGTGTTCTTTTGTTTTCAGAGTACAGATCTTTTACCTCTTTAGTTAAGTTTATTCCTAAGTATCTTAGCGTTCTTGGAAATGGGATTGATTCCTTGTTTTCTTTTTTTGCTGCTTCATTATTGGTGTATAGAAATGCAACAGATTTATATATATTTCTTTTATATCCTTCGACTTTGCTGAATTCTTGTATTATTTCTACAATTTTTTTGGTGGAGTCTTTCAGGTTTTCTAAATAGATTATCATATCATCTGCAAATAGTGAAAGATTGACTTTTCCTTGCTGATTTGGGTGCCTTTTATTTCTTCTTCGGAGGCTTCTTCTGATTTCTGAGGCTAAGTCTTCCAGTACTATGTTAAATACTAATGGTAAGATGTGGGAAATAGGTTCAATAATTCCTTACACTTACATGAATGGGTTAAAAAAGCTTAGGGCAGAAAAGCACCGAAGTTTAGTCATTAAACAGAACAAGGCATAGAGCAGAAAGCCGCTGCAGGGTGAAAGCGCCCAAGGTTGGTGAGCAAGATGAGTAACTTGATATCCTTAAAGCTGAATACTCCATCAATCTTAAACTTTAAAGAAAACAGGTAATTAGTTGTATCACCTACAGGAAACTACTTTTCATCTGTTACCAGTGTATTATTATGCTTCGATCACAACTTCAAATGCCACTTGCCCTCCAGACCCTTTGCTTCTTACACATACAAGTTAATAACTAGTATCTGATTGTGTCCTTCTGCACATTCACCAGGTATGTAAGGGATATTGGCTTTTAATTCTCATATTTAGTGGGGTCTTTGTCTGGTTTTGGAATCAAAGTAATACGGCTTCATGGAATGAGTTTGGAGGCTTTCTTTCTATTTCTATTTTTTGAAACAGTTTAAGAAGAATAGGTATTAACTCTCCTTTAAATGCCTGGTATAATTCCCTTGAGAATCCAGCTGACCCAGGATGTTTCTTTGTTCAGAGATCTTTTACTATTTATTCGATTTCTTTGCTGGTTATGAGTCTGTTCACATTTTCTATTTCTTCCTGTTTCAGTTTTTGTAGTTTGTGAGATTCTAGAAACTTCTCCATTTCCGCCAGATTGCTCAGTTTGTTGGAATATATTTCATCATATTTTCTTATAATTGTATTTCTGTGGTGGTGTTTCTGACCTGTCCTCTTTCATTCGTGATTTTATCTGTTTCAGTCCTTTCTCTTTTCTTTTTGATACATCTGGCTAGGAAGTTTTCATTTTCCTAATTCTTTCAAAGAACCAGTTCTTAGTTTTGTCAATCTGTTCTACTGGTTTCTGTTTTTATATCAGTTATTTGTACTCAAATCTTTATTATTTTGCTTCTTCTGCTGGCTTTTGGCTTTACTTGCTCTTCTTTTTCCAGCTCCTGTAGATGTAAGGTTAGGTTGTATGTTTGGGAACTTTCTTTCCTCTTGAGGTAGGCCTTAATTGCAGTATAGGACTGCCTTTGCTTCATCCCAAAAGTTTTGGACTGCCGTGTTTTCATTTTCATTAGCTTCCATGTTTTTTAAATATATCTTCTTCAGTAATGTTACTTTCAGAGTAATTATTGAAAGATGTGAATTTAGTGCCATTGTGTTACTTGTAGAGTTGGCATTTCTGGTGATACTCTCTGGTTCTTTCTAGTCTTTGTTGCTTTTAGTCTTTTTTTTTTTTTCTCCACTCAGAGAGTTCTCCTTAAAATTTCTTGTACAGTTGGTGTAGTGGTCACAAACCACTTTAATTTTTGTTTGTATGGGAAACTCTTTATATCTCCTACTATTTTGAATGACAGTTTTTCTGGATAGAATATACTTACTTGTGTCCTTTTCCCATTAAGCACATTGAAGAATGTAACTTGCCTTCTGGTCTACCAAGTTTCTGTGGACTGATCTGCTGTGAACTTGATCTATCATCCCTTGTAGGTTACGGGCTTTTATTCCTTTGCTACTTTCAAGATTCTTTGCTTGTTTGTGTATTTTGTGAATTTGACTTTATGTTGGTGATGGCCATCTTTTGTTGAATTTAATAGGAGTTCTCTGTGTTTCTTGAATTTTCAGGTTGTGTCCTTCCCCAGATTAAGAAAGTTTTAAGCCACAATTTTCTCACATAAGTTTTCTGTTCTCTTCTCTCCTTCTTCATCTTCTGAGATCCCTATAATATAAATGTTATTACATTGTAATAAATCACTGAGTTCTCTAAGTCTGCCTTCATGATCTCTGATATTTTTTCCTTCTTTTCAGCTTCATTATTTTCCATAATTTTATCTTCTATGTCACTAATTTGCTCTTATTCCTAATCCATCCTGGTTTTTAGGGCCTCCATTTAGGTTTGCATCTCAGTGAAAGCATTTTTAATATTTGCCTGACTAGATTTTATTTCTTTTATCTCTGCAGAGAGGGATTTTCAGGTGTCTTTTATGCTTTTTTCAAGTCCAGCTATTATCCTTATAATCACTATTTTAAATTCAGACATTTTACTTACATCTGCATTGACTAAATCCCTGACCATAATTTCTTCTTGTCCTTTCTTTGGAGGTGAATCCTTCTGTCTTGTAAATTTGGAGGAAGAAAAAACAATTAATAATAATAATAATAAAAATCAATAAAAAATTAATCAAATAAATAAAGATAAATCTTAGATGTGTTTTGGTGTGCTTGTTAAGAGAAACTTAACAGAAAAAATAGAAAAGAGAAAATAATTAAAAATTATAAAAAGTAAATATGTAAAATAAATTTTGGTCTTTCTGTATCAAAAAAAACAAAAGAAAAATAAACAACAGGAAAAAAGAAAAACAAAAGCAACAATAAAATGAATACACAAATGAACAAATAAAACAACACAAATAAAGCTATATCCAGTTTCCCCTAGAGCTGAAACTTTGTAGTAGTCTATGTTTAGTAGACTAAGCTCATGGAAGGGATTTGTGCTGGTCTTCTGGGTGAGGGATCGACCTCTCTGCTTCTAGTGCAGATGTACCTGGAGGGCAAAGGTGGAAGAGGCTTGGTGTAATGACTCGTTCTCCACTTGATGGCGCTGTCTAGCTCACTGGGGTCCATCAGTGTTGGTGGACTACTGGTGAAAATCCCTTCACATTGGTCTCTAATCTCCAGAGTGGAAAGTTTACACCTTGACAGACACTTGGTCAGTCACCACTCTTGTGTCCTCACTTCAATCAGCTCCCCACCTTCCCCCTGTCTGTGTCTGAGCTGTCCGCCTACAAGGTGGTGTGTCTCTCCAGACTTTTATCTTAGGTGCAACTGTGTTTCAAAGCCCCACACTTCAGACGCCCCCATGGTTTGGACCAGCAGTGATCTTCCGGGGGAGTGTCTCACCATGCTGTAGCCAGGGCTGGCTTCTCCCAGAAAATAGTGACACCACTGTGTAGTGGCAGTAGCTCATAGTTTATGGTAAATTGCAACACACAATCACCGCCATGGTTTGCTGACCTCAGCTGGCATCTTTCTTCCTATAAGTGTAAAGATTGTGCTTCATGGGGCCAATTGGGTCTTTTTCCTACAGAGGGTTATAGCACCTCCACCAAATGCACTCCAAGCAGGGAAACCACTTTTCCCTGTGTGACCAAGAGCTCTTAAGACCATACTGCCTGTTTCCAGGGCTCCTACCTGCTTCCTCACCAGAGCACCACCAGGAGCTGACCTCTGAAACTTTAGTATCTGCTCCATTATTTATAAGAACTGGTGGTATTTAAACATTTTATCCCTCCCTTCAATTTTTGGGGGGAATAGTTTTCTTGTGCAGTCCCCTATGTGTATTTTCTCTAACTGCTTTCAAGGGGAGTGCTTTAATGCACCGATCTGATGTGCTATTCTCCTCCCCCACCTCCATCTTTCTCCTCTTCACGAAAATGGCTCCCTTCCCTCTGTGCCACTGCGGCTCTTCTCTCCCCAAACTCACCTCTTCTCACCATGTACCTGTTGTGTTCTCTCCAGAAAATTATGCAGTTTGCTCTGTTAATCCTCAGATCAATTTCCTAGGTTTTCAAAACGATTTGATGTTGATCTAGCTGTGTTCAACAGATGAGAGAAGGCCAGGAGATCCTTACTGTTGCACCATTTTAATTCCTCTCCAGGAACTTATTAAGTCTTGCTGCTTTTAAGATTTTTCTTTATCACTATAATTTGCAAATTTAATTACAATATGTCTTGGTGTTGGCCTGCTTTTGTTGATTTTAATACGAGTTCTCTGAGTCTCAGGGATTTGGATTTTCTCTTGTTCCTCAAATAAGGGAAGTTTCCAGCTATTATTTTCTTAAATAAATTTTCCACCCCCTTTATCTTTTTTTGTTTCCTTTTGAGACTCCTATAATACAAATGTTATTGTGTTTGATGGAGTCACTGAGTTCACTAAATCTATTCTTGTGTTCCATAATCATTTCTCTCTTTTTTGCAGCTGTATTATTTTTCATTATGTTCAATTTATATATTGATTAGCACTTATCTGTTCCTCTGCTTCTTCCATTCTTGTGGTCATTATACTTAGTCAGTTTTGAATCTCAGTTATTGCATCTTCCTTTTTTGTTTTTTAATTCTTTATATCTGTGGTAAGGGTCTCCCTGATGTCTCATATGTTTTTCTCAAGGCCAGTGAGTATTTAAAGCATTGTTGCTTTAAATTCATCATCAGGTATATTTCTTATATCTGTTTAGATTACATCACTGGTTGTGACCTTCTCTTGTTCTATTTTATGGGATGAATTCCTCTGTCTTGGCATTTTACCTAAGTCTCTGTCTTCTTCTCTGTGTTAGAAAAGACCTTTAAGTCCTGGTTATGAATGTGATGGCTTTATAAATAAGAGGTCATATACTGTTCAGGGCCTGGCACTTCAGGGAGTGTTTCTGATAAGTGATGCATGTACTCCGCTGCTATCATTTGGTTTCTCTATCCTTCAGGCCAGTCAGCTGCAGAGGCTCTCCTTGGCTGCAGTGGGAACTGTTTGGACCATGAACAGAGTGTGGTGAGTTTTCACTAGGTGTGCGCTGGTCTGCATGTTAAATAAGGCCCGACACTACTTCCACTAGAACTGAACACGAGCAGAACTCTAGTCAGGAAACGTAATGTGTACAGAAGTTTATGCTAGTCTTCTTTTTTTTTTAATTTATTTCTAGGAGAGAGAGAGAGACAGCGTGAGTAGGGGAGGGTCAGAGAGAGAGGGAGTCACAGACTGAAACAGGCTCCAGGCTCTGAGCTGGCAGTCTGCACAGAGCCCGACGCGGGGCTCGAACCCACGAACCGCGAGATCATGAACTCAGCGAAAGTCGGACGCTTAACCGACTAAGCCACCCAGGCGCCCCTATGCTAGTCTTCTGAAGAAGTAGCACACCATGTTGACACTGAGGCAAATTTTATCTAGAAGTACAGTCTGGAAATCACATGGGTGGGTGACCTAGTGTAAGCAGGTTAGCAGTTAGTTTTGGTGCTGTGGTATTTACAGAAGGTGGTACTATGTTTATGCTAAGGGTCAGGGAAGGGAAATGGCACCAGGCCGCTCCTATGTACCTAGAAAAATGGTCTCTATTCTTGCAGATCTCAGGGAGGCATTCTAAGAAGAGTGAATAATCTCCAACTCATGTGTCTCAGGATATTTTCAGTTACTGGTTTCACGTTGTCTGACTGTGGGTTGTTTGCCTGCCTTCTCTCCAGAAACAGTACAGTGCCTTCCATATTCAACTTCAGCCATGCCTGCTGACTTTGAAAACTCCAGGCTTTAGAGATATGGCATGGGCAGGGACTTGTATTGATCTTCTGGGGAAGGGAATCACTGCACTTGAACAGAAGAAATATTGACCAAGTCTCATAAAGGCACAAGGGTGTAGGACTTGAAAGAAGCACACTAGGCAGCCAGTGTCAGAGCCAAGCTGCCCTTGGCAGGTATCTGCATTTTTGCTTATGGGTAGGAAAGAGAAATGTGCCACCTAGATTCTTTGTCCCTGGAGAGCCCTCTCTGTAGACCCTACCTCTCATGGCAATGCTCCGAGAAAGCAAATAATCTTATTGTGTGTCCCAGGAGATCTTGGGATCCTGCTGAATACCCTGGGATTGTTTGCAATCATTCTCGGACAATAGGGCAGAGTCACCAAAGGTCTATCACAAACAGGCCTGCAAACTTTAAGACTCCAGTCTTCAAACCCGACTCGGTTACAAAACCACACAAAATCAGCTGCTTTCATTTTACTAGCCAATGGCTTCCATGATGTGTTTCTACATGTATTCCCATGTGTGCACTATTCTCTCTTGACTTTCTCTATAACCAGTACTCCTTCCCCTTGACAGCAACAGTTATGTACTTCTCCCACAAATGATGACTCCATATAGTCTACTTTTCTCAAACTGGCTTCTTCACAATTTCTAGTGTGGAGGTAAATCTGTCAGTTCTCTGACCAATTTTTGGGGTGTGTAGAATTACTTGATACATCTAAAAGTATTTAAAAAGACAAGCATGTGTGCTCCCAAAACACAGCTTCTGCATTACAGAGAAAATGATAAGCACTCCTAAAGGACTATATTTATGTTTTTAGAATTTTGTCTAAAGTTGTCTAGGTAAGAAGTCCCACACTTGAACCATGCTTCTACATTCTTCTTAAACAACTTCATTAAAGATGTGTGTTACCCTGAAGCTAGTTTCTCCATGTACCCCAGACAGTCTAGGGACATCCAAATAAAAACCAAAAGAAAAAAATAGGCCAAATTTAAGAGCCTGAGCACATAGCATACCTCCAAATAACTCAGTGGTTTGGGCTTCCAGTTGGGATCTTTCTCACACCAGCATAATTGTCCCATGGGCCAGCGAGGAAAATAGTCATCCATTATAATTTACATATTTTCCAGATGTCAAGATGACCTATCACTTTACTGACTGCACAGGACTGATGTTCACAGACAAGACAGACTTCTGTGGCCATGATGGGAGCCAGATAAACACACAGGCTGGCATTGTCATTTGTGCCAGGTGGATATTCATCTCGGAAGAGGGTCTGGACAGACAAGGGGTAAAACAGCTGTGACAAGGGTCTTCCCCATTGCTCCTGCCTTCTGGGCAATGAGTGCAAGCCCTGAAGTGATGGTGCCATGACTTCATCCATGACGCAAGCAAGACATGATGGATGGAAGGAAGCGTCCAGAGCAGAGGCAAGACTCTCAGAAAAAATGTGTCCACCAGACATAATTGAACTCTGAGACCCAAAAGGAGATGAGCATGGCCAAGTCATCAAAAAGAGGTAGGCCTACCATAGAAGTGCCCAAGTGTGTGGGACACCACTTGGAGATCATGTGATGGGCAGAATCATGGGCCATGGATGGTGGAGCCTGATCTTGGCTTAAGGAAGAATGAGCAGAGATAGAAGCAAGGGATGGGCCAAAGGCTGTTGAAGACATGTGCAGCCAAGACCGTTGAGTAGTGTAATGGAATGCCTTCTCAACAGGAAGTGTACATGGAGCTCTATGTGAGATGCAAAATGGCCCCCTGACAACTAAAGCCTTGCTGCAATCAGCTGCCAGAGGATATTCTGAAATATTGCAAGGAAGATCAGGGGCCTGGCATACATTGAATGAGCAACAAACTTGTGGTAATGGGGTCCAAAACTGAATGCGATGGGACATGAATCCATTCTTCTTGCCAACAAGACACCAAACATGGTGGGAAGACTTCAAGGCAACAGGCAAGGCTATCAGCGTGTATGTGTAACCAGGACACCAAGGCAAACAGGGTCCCAAGAGAGTTGAGTAAGGCCCTCATGGGCTTTCCCATACCAGTACTCAAGTCAGCCACAGAGATCCTCATGTTATGAGAACATTTCGTAATGATCCCTGAAAGGCAATATTCTGAGGAAATGATGGAGCCCAAGTCCAACATTATAGGTGAAGTACTAAAAGGTGGAACACCCTACACTAAACATTGTCTCTAGCGCCTCTGTATACCACCCAGTTATCCACCTACATAACGTGATGGATGGACGAACTTACCCAGGCCGGCATAATGAATTGATAAAAGACACAAGAAAACTAAAAAAGTTGAGCAAAAGTTCCGATTAAGTTGTTGCCGGATGTGAACGCACTGGACACACAATACCACAGGGTTGGATCATGTCTTGAGCCCCTGAGGGCCACAAACCAGGCAAAGAGGCACTGGAGAGTTGGAAAGGAAGAATCCTGAGAGCCCAGCACAATGCATGGGCAACAGGGTTTCCCAAATGGGTATGCCATGAAGTGGACTTACAGTACATCATAATCCTATCGATAATTGATTTTTAGGTCAGCTTCTATCTTTGAGACCATATGAGTTGTCATCATGGACTGGAGCCAGGCCATCACCAGGTGCCCGGGCACCCATAAAGAACAACCTGCTTACCACGGGTGGTCTGTGGAGCTCAGGATGGTCAGTTGCACTCCTGGCTCGGGGCATGTGCCCAAAGCTGGGCCAAATTACCGTTGGTGTGCATGGGGAGGACCTCTGGCTGGAAAGGGCTCTGTACAGAGAGACAGGAGAGCTACCATGAAGAAGCACTATCCTGCTGGGCCTGAACTGGTGGCCTCGGGCTCCAGCCATGAGAGTGTGTGGCCGTGATCCTCTCATGTTGCCAGCAGGACTCCAGCCAAGGCAGCAACGCTCCGGACCAGCACACCGGAAAGCGAGTGGATGGCTGCACGAGTGATAAGGGCAGGCGGCGTCACCACAGGCTACTGAGATAGGCAGCAGACGCGACCACTGGAGCAGGCATCAGGCCCAAGGCACTGGTACGCCCTCCGCAGGACTACAGCGAACCGGGACTGAGCAACCAGCACGCAGCATGGTGTGGAATGGCAGGAGGTCCAGGCCCAGAGCCGTGCCACCAAGGGGCCTATATGGCGTCCCAGACGGTGAGGATATGAGAGTCCAGGACCCATGAGCCTTACAGTAGAGAAGAGTGGATCTCCGGACGAGATAACGAATGATGAGCACCGTCCAGGAAACAGCATGTGGGGCCCAACGAAAAGGCAACGGGGTGCCCAGAGGCCTGGCATGCATCCCTCGGGGACGAGCCACGTCTCCAAAGAGCCCTGCTCCACGTCCAAGCTGCGGTGGCCTTGGTCCTTCCCGTCTTGACACAGAGCGTTGGCTCATGGAGACGGGCTCGCCTGGCTCCCAAGTGACCTTGACCTCCCCGGACAGAGGCAGCTGAGGCCAATCACTGTGGCCTGCCCTGGAGCCACAGGCACCACCCTAGGGGCGGGGATCGACAAAGGCCCGTCCCGATGGGGGAAAGCCCCGTGGTCCTGTGAGGCCACGCATCCGCCAGGAACGGGCTCATCGGGAAGAGCACCCCAGAGGATCCCCGGCAAGCAGTCAGCAGTGCTCAGGGCCCGAGTGCCACGCTATGCCAAAGGGAGGAGTCACTGCCAGCAAAGGTTCCTCAATTGCGCACTCCGGTCCCAGCGTCTTTACGCTCCCCCGCCTCCCCCACCCCACCGCACCATTCTGGGCAGTTTCAGCGGGCTCGTCTCCCCGCCGGGGTCTACAGAGGCTCCCATGCCCACTGCGGCCCCTGGCGTGCCTCCCAACACAGGCCTCAGCGATCCTGACGTGCAGGTCAGTGCCCACACTCTTGGGGCAAGCGGCGCATGGGCCCTCAAACCGAGACACCCATCAAGGCCCCGCTACGCCAAGGGGTCGAGGCACGGCCAGCAAAGGTTCCTCGTTTGCGCCCCAGGTCCCGGCGTCTTTACGCCCCCACCCACATCCAGCACTCCACCGTGCCAATCAGGACAGTTTCAGCAGAAGCATCTCCCCACCGGAGGTAGGTAGTCTCCCATGAACACTGCGGTCCCTGACGTGATTCACAATACCGGACTAAGCGATCCTGAGGTGTAGGTCAGCGCCCACCCTCTCGGGGCATGCGGCGCATGTCCCTCAAGACCGAGGGACCCAACGAGGGCCCGGAGCTTCTGCACAGGATCACGGACGACCCCTGCTGTCCACATGGCCCTCTGCACGCTACAGGCGTTGGCATACTCGCCA
>NW_024081403.1:0-67608 GCF_003009895.1 Hyaena hyaena
GGGGATGAGCACTGAGTGTTATGTAGAAACTAATTTGACAATAAACTATTTGTAAAAAAAAAAAAAAAAAAAAAGGGTTATTTTCTTTGTCTATGTTGGAAAGAGGCCAACTGGGCTAATTTAAAATAAAATTTCACACATTCTTCATGTTACTTCACTTGAAAGTATCTGATAAAAATATCAAAAGTATTAGTGGATATTATTACATCAATGTAAAAATTAATTTTTTAATCAAAAATCTAGAAGAGCCTTAATTAATTCAGCCAATTGTAGATAATGCTGATTTTTTAAAATCAATTTCCATTTGTTCTTGATCACATCAGAATTATTAACACTTCCAACCTCACCCCTTTCTTGCTGGGAAGGTTATCATCCTGACACCTAATTATTTCTTACCACTAAGTAATTCAAAGTGGTCAGTTGTTCCTATCACTGTCTTTTTTGATAATACAGTTTTCTTCAAGGACCCACAGTTATTTATGTATTTTATCACCACTGTATAATTGCCTCTGAAGCAACAAATGACCTGAAATTCTCACAGCCCATTTCAATTTTATTCCTGTAAATTTCATTTTCCAGAAATAACTGTGATGTTAACTATATTCTTTTTGTAGACATTCTTCATCAAATTGACGTTACTCTAGTCCTAATTTGCTGAGATTCTGTCATGAATGTTATGGTGGATTTTTGTCAAATGCTTTTGTGTGTCAGGTGATACAATTATATGATTTTGCCTTCTTTATATTGTTGATGCAATGAATCCCAATGATATACACGTGTTGTACTAGCTTTGCATACTTGGCATATAACTCACTTGGTAGTAGTACAATAATTATTTTTATATATCATTGAATTGTTTGTCAACATTTTCCGAAGAGTTTTTATAATTATATTCATGAGAGATACTATTCGCTAGTTTCTTTCTCTCTCTTTCTCCCTCTCTCTCTTTCTTGCGTACTTTCTTCTAGTGATGTTATCCAGGTAATCCTGGCTTTAATGAAGTGAGTTGGGAAGTGTTTTTTTCCTCTCCTCTTTTCTGAAAGTGATTACATAGAGTTGGTACTGTTTTTCTTTAAGTATATAATAGAATTCTACAGAAAAACAATCAGGCCTTGGAAGTTTCTTTTTAGAAGGATATTTTTGAATTATAAATTCACTTATTTAGTGATTATAGACTTATTAAGTTGCTCTATTCAAGCTGGTTTGAGTTTTAGTAGTTTGGATTTTTAAGTACCTGTTTAACTTACCAAATGTATAAATATTTAGTTGTTCATAGTCTTTCATTTCTTTTTAATGGCTGTAGGATCTGTGGTGATATCTCCTGTTCCTGATACTGGTCATTTGTGTCATCAGTCTTGCTACAATTTTATCAATTTATTTTTGATGGATCAACTTTTTGTTTCATTGATTTTATTATATTCTTATTTTCTATTTCATAGATTTCTGTTATTATATATACTGTTTTCTTCCTTCTGCTTGCTTTGATTTTCTTTTTCTGTTTGTTTTTCTAGTGTCTTAAAATAGAAACTTAGATGTTTTCATTTCTAATGTAAGCATTTAATGCTATTTTGCCTCTGAGCACTACTTTAGCTTTACCCTGCACATTTTAAAACAATGACTTTTTAATTTCATGTATTTCTATATTTTTATTTCATTTGAGTCATCCTCTTTGATTTATGGGCCATTTAAAAGTTGTGCTGAACTTTCATGTAATTACAAGTTTGACAGTTGTTTTTCTCTTATTAATTTCTACTTTAATTCCAAAATAATTGGAGAACAGACCCTTTATTATTTCAATTCTTTAAAGCTTACTGTGTTTGGGTTTTTTTGTTTGTTTGTTTGTTTGTTTAAGTTCCAGAATATCACCTATCTTGGTAAATGTTTTGCTGTTGCTGGCTGGAATGTTCTATATATTTTTATTGGATTCTGTTGGTTAATTGTTTTTTTCAGATCTGTGTACTTGCTAATCTTCTGACTGGTTCTGTCAACTGCAGAGTGAAGATTATTAAGGTCCTCAGCTATTGTACTGTGAATTTCTCTATTTGTCTTTTTAGCTCAATCAGTTTTTGAGTCACATACCTAAAGTCTGTGTTCTCTGATGGGTAACATATTAATGATCATTATGCATTTCTGGTAGTTTGATCTTTTTATAGTTACAAAATATTTTTCTTTGTCTCTGATAACTTTACTTACTCTTAGGTTTTTATTATTAAATATTATTTAACCACATCTGCTTTTTGTTAATGGTTGCATGGTATATCTTCTCCCATTATTTTACTTTCAACATACTTCTATATTTGATTTCAAAGTTAATTGTAGATATAGACTCTAATACAGTAGAGTCTTTTTTTCAAACCCACTGGAAAACTTTTTTTTAAGTTGGTATATTTATTTCTTTTACCTTTAAGACAATTATTTATTAGACTTGAGGCTGGCATTTTATTATTTGCCACACATTTTAATCATAAACATGATATCTCTTAACATTTGGTATCTATAGGTGAAGTAGATAATAGATATTGACCAAGACTTCAGCTCTATGTAACTAGAAGTTCAAGGGAAAAGCATTTCATGAGACAGTTTAATGATATCTATTACTGGTAAAAACATGAGTCTTCATTCTGAAATTCCCTAGTAAGTTAAGATAAGATGACTGAAGAAAGACCTACGCTAAACATATTAACATATTATTTTATAATCCCATGGATTAAAAAGACCCAATAACTTCAAAAATAATCCAAACACAACACAATCAAAAAGAATGAGAATCAGACAAACATCATATTTATCCTCATCAAAACTGAATGTTAGAAGGCAAGTGAAAACATCTTCAAAGTACCTGAAGAAAATTATTTTTAATCTGGATTTTTTTTGCCAAGCAAAATTACTATTCACATATGAAGACAAATATATTTCAGGCAAGAAAAGTACTCAGAAACTTTCCCTCTCATTATTCCTGGACCAATGTCTTGAGAATTAATACTAATGAGGAAAATACAAAAGATACGGGATAAACTAAGAACCGTTTTTATTAAAAGGAGGAAATATGACTTGATTATAGCTTCACAACCATCAAGCTTTAATGCAAATTCAAAGTAAACTGGTAAATAAAAATCACCATCACCATCAAACAAAAGAGGCTGCTCAGAAAAGTAAACCAGATTTTCACTAACTGCTGTAAATGGGTAATACAAAAAGCTACTTAATTCTTATTAAAAATAACCCAGCACCATTTCATCTGAAAAGGTTCATGTTACTGTCTATTCACAGAGAAACACTTCTTCCTTGAGAAAATCCTATGAAGACACAGATGTTGATTCTAGGAAATACTGCCTAACTTCCTATAAATGGAAACCCTTTGTTCTACTGTGTCATAAACAATAGGCTTAGAGATTGATATTTTTAAAAATGTTTATTTGTTTTTGAAAGACACAAAGCATGGCTGGGGTAGGAGAAGAGAGAGAGGAAGACACAGAAGCAATCCTAAGTAGTCTCTAGGCTGTTAGTGCAGAGCCCAACGTGGGGGCTTGAACTCAAGAGACATGAGATCATGACCTGAGCTGAAGTCAGAAGCTTAAGCAACTGAGCTACTCAGGAGCCTCTAGAGATTCAGACCTTTTTATATTCATCTGTTTCCAGGGTGGGAGTCTAACATAATGATCATTTTAAATAATGTAACCTATCAGAGAGCAAAAAAAAAAAAAAAAAAAAAACTCCACAAACTCAACAGATATCTGAAATAATGTCCAGAGACTAAAGAGATTCCAGAGACTAAAGAGATTAGGTTAAAACATTCCCTGTTTATTTGTCATACCAGGGGACTTAAGTCTTTTCCAGTGAAAGTAAAACAAGTTCATTAGAAGCTTTTTCCTATGAGGATGTCCATGCACTCATCAAGGATCAAATGGAAATTCTATGAACTCCAACCCTTCAACCCTCCTCTGTGCCCTCTTGGGAAACTAAAACACCTCTTATACTACTAAACAACTCTTGATTTCAAACAGTTTACTTATTTTCCAACACTCTGTTTAGCATGATTTAAATTAAATAGAGATTATTTTCTGTTCCTTTTTTGCTCCCTTAACAAGCAGTTTTGAAGATATAGGAAAGATCTATTTAGGGCATATCTCTAAGTGTTTAATAGAATTAGAGAAACCTTTTGGGCCTGGGGATTTTTTAAGGGGCTACCTACTCTCAGCTGTTGTACAGCTTGCAGAAAGTTTTATTTATTATTTGTAGAGTTATTTCCCACAATAGAACCACAAGTCAGTACCCTAAGCGAAGAATTAGCTGTGTGGCACTCATTAATGCGAATGAAGATGGCACAGTTATATCACATTGTAGTGAGAATAATTACAGGCTCGTAAGAGTCCTTAATTTTGTAAATTGGGCAGGAAGGAGGATACAATGATATGGGTGCTTATATGTGCTTCCATGAGAGTTGCATTTCATGAAGAGTAAATATTTAGTTTGGGCCTAATGTATGTAAACAACTTTTTGTGTGGAATACCCAAAAGAAACACAGTAAAACCAGAGCTTGAAAGATAGAAACTTTACTTGATCTAAAGTCAGATATACTTTTTCCTCTTTACATATGGGAGACATTTAAGGCTGCTACTTTTATTTATCCATTTAATTTTTTCAAAGGAAAGAAGATATTGGAAGGGACGAGTATCTTAAGTGAAGTGACTACAAAGATTTCTACTTGCTCTCCAACAATAAGGTTTTAAAGTGCTTTCAATTTATTTTAGATGTGTCAGTTTTATTTGTGAATCTAAATGGTCAATAACTGATCTTCTCCCTTCCAGTAAAATTATTTGGTCTGTCAAAGCTTAAAGAAGGACCATATATAACCAACATACAATTTTAACAAATAATGCATATTTACTAATGTAACAGAGGTTATAACTCTAAAACACTATACATGCATTGGTATATGATAAAGAAGAAAAGAAATGGCATGTAGTTGGCATATAATAAAGAACAGAAACATTCTGACATTACTAAAATTGCTTTTAGTGAACATGAAAACATAAACATGTGTGTGTGCATAATGACATACAAACGTATGTACACACACATAAACATTTTCAGCAGTATGATATACTTAATCAAAATCCAGTTCTTTCCACAGAGGTAAAAAGCTGCCATCAAATTGCAATATTGTTTGTTTACATTTATTTTTAAGGAGATAAAAAGGTAAAAGGAGAAATCTTTATCCACCTCATTTAACTAATCACTAATATCAGTATCAATGTCAAAACAAGGTTGATAGCACTATGGTAATCTGCCTGTTGCTGTAGTTGAACTGTTTTATCCCAAGGGCAATAAACTAAATCTAAAGGTTTAGATGATATGGGGTAATATAAATCTTTATGCTGGAAAACCAAGTTTCCCCTGCTCACTTTTGTACCAACATTGAAATCATAAAACTGTCAATATGATGTACTTTAACAAAGAAATTCATATGTGTAATTTTTTCCTCAGGTAGCTGAAATAAGTACTTTTTTTTTCTAGTTCATTTTTTAACAGAATATATTACAAGAATATTCAAAAGCTTTTGATACCTTCTGGAAATTTTCATGTTTGTTAAAATCAGTTCTAGGCCTTGGTTCTTTCATGTATATATAAAGAAATCATTCTAGATTTCTGAAAGTTAGCTTCTATTACTTCTAGACTCTCAGGTTCTAGGAATTCCAAGTCCCTAAAAGGGGAACCCAAGGGTGTCCACACCAAGACACTAAAAATGAATGATAAAGGGAGAATTTTAAAAGCAAGGGAAAACTATTGCATATAAGGGAAATCCCGTAATGCTATCAGATGGTTTTTCAACAGAAATTCTATAGGCCAGAGGGAATGGCATGATATATTCAAAGTGCTAGAAGGAATAGAAACCTACAACCAAGAATACTCTACCCAGCAAGGCTATCATTCAGAATAGAAAACATAAGGAGCTTCTCATACAACAATAGTTAAAGGAATTCCTCACAACTAATCAGTCCTGTAACTAATATTAAAAGGATTTTGTTAAAGGTAAAAGGCCATAACTAGAAGAAATTTCTGACAGGAAACAAACTAACAGGTAAAAGTAAACATAAAGACAGTAGATTAATCACTTATAAAGCCAGTATGGAAGTTAAAATACAAACACTAAGTCAATTATATCTAACAAACATTAGGTGAGGGATACAGAAGATTAAAAGATATAAAATATGACATGTACAGAAACCATGCAGGGAGGAATGTAATGTAATGCTTTTACAATGTAATGCTTTTACAATGTGTTCAAAATTAAGCCACCATCAACTCAATGTACAGTATAACGTAAGATGTTATATGTGAACCCAATGGTAACCACAAATCGAACCCTAAAATTGATATACAAAAAATAAAGATAAAGAAGTTTAAGCATAGTATTCAAGAAAGTAATCAAACCACAATAGAACAGAGTAAGAAAAGAACAACAAAGAACTACAAAAACAAACAGTAAACAATTCACAAAATGGCAATAAGTACATGCCTATTAATAATTAATTTAGCTATAAATGGAATACATGTTCCACTTAAAAGACAGGTGACTGAATGGATTTAAAAACAAACAAACAAACAAACAAAACCAAGACCCATCTATGCTGCTGACAAGAGACTCACTTCAGTCCTAATGACACATACAGGCTAAAAGTGAAGAGACGAGAAAACATACATCACACAAATGGGAAAAATAATTAATTAATTAATTAAAAAGCAGGTGTAGAAATACTTAAACAAAAAAGCTTAAAACAAAGACTATAGCAAGAGACATAGAAGGGCACTATATAATGATAAAGGGAATAATCTAACAAGAGCATATACAATTGCAAATCTCTGTGCACACAATGGAAGGGTACCAAAATACATAAAGCAAATATTAACAGACATAAAGGGAGAAACTGACTAATAAAGTAATAGTAGGGCACTTTAACACCAAGTTACATCGGTATATAGATCATCCAGACAAAAAAGCAACAAGGAAATTGTGATTCTATATGCCTAGATTGACCTAACAGATACATACAGAACATTCCATCCCAAACCAGAATATGCATTCTTTTTAAGTGTACATGCAATATTCTCCCACATAGATCATGTTAGGATGAAATGAGTCTTAGCAAATTTAACAAGACTCAAATCACATCAAGCATCTTTTCCAGCCTCAATGGTAAGAAACTAGAAATTAATTTTAAGAAAAAAATCTGGGAAAAATAGCAATAAATATATAGAAGCTAAACAACAGGCTACTAAGCAGTCAATGTGTCAATGAAAAAATCAAAGTGGAAATTAAAAAATACATAAAGATGAATGGAAATGAACACAATGTTCCAAAATATTTGCAACATAAAAATAACACTTCTAAGAGGGAGGTTTATAGCAATAGAGGCCTTTCTCGAAAAACAAGAAAAATCTCAAGTAAGCAACTTAACTTATACCTAAAGAAGCTAGAAAAAGAGAACAAACCTAAAGTAGCAGCAGAAGGAAATAAAGATTACAGTGGAAATAAACTAAATGCAGGCTATGACAAAGCAGTAGAAAGGATCAATGAAACCAAGAGCTGATCCTTTGAAATGATAAAATTAATAAACCTTTAGCCAGGCTCATTAAGAAAAAAGAGCAGTTACTCAAATAAATGAAATCAGAAAGAAAGGAGAAATACAATTACAAAAAAAACTATGAGAATATTATGAAAAACTTCATGCTTGCCAACAAATTGGACAATCTAGAAGAAATGAAAAAAAATCCTAGAAACATACAATCTTCCAAAACTGAATTGGAAAGAAATAGAAAATTTTAACAGACCTGTTACTAGTAACAAAATTGATCTGATAATCAAAAAGCTCTCAACAAAAAGTCTAGGACCAGAAGGCTTCATAGGCGAATTCTACCAAAAATGTAATAAAGAAATGTATCTATTCCCACACTATTGCAAAAAGAAAAAAAAGGACTGAAAACTTACAAATTCATTCTATGAGGCCAGCATTACCCAGATACCAAAACCAGACAAATGCCAAAAAAGGAAATTACAGCCATTATCTTTAGTGAACACATATTCAAAAATAATCAACAAAATAGTAACAAACCAATTTCAACAATGCGGTAAAAAAAAACAAAAAACATTCACTACAATCAAGTGGGATTTACTCCAAGGAGGCAAGCCTGATTCAATATTCATCATTCAATCAATGTAATATTACATTAACGAGACAAAGGATAAAAAATGTATAATCATTTCAATTGATACAGAAGGAGAATTTGACAAAATACAACATTTTTAATGACAAAAAGTGTCAGTAAAATGGGTTTAGAGGGAACACACTTCAACATAATTAAGGCCATATATGAAAAATTTATAGCTAACAACACACTCTATGATGAAGAACTGAAAGCTTTTCTCTAAGAAGAGAAACAAGACAAGAATGCCCATTCTCAACACACTAATTCAGCACAGTCCCGGAAGTCCTAGCTGCAGGAATTAGACAAGAAATAAAAGGCATTCAACTTGATAAGAGGAAAAACTGTCACTATATGCAGATGACACGCGACTTGATAAACAGAATCCTAAAGATTCCACCAAAGGTATTATAATTCATAAATGAATTCAATCAAGTTGAAGGATACAAGTCTTCTTATAAAGAAATCAGGTATATTTCTATACACTAACAACAAAGTATCAGGAAGAGAAATTATCTCATTTATATTGCATCACAATGAAGAAAAGTACTGTACTTTGAACACTGTAAGATATTAATTCAAGAAATTGAGGATTACATAAACACATGGAAAAATAGAACATTTTCCTTGACTGGAACAATTAATATTGTTAAAATACCCAAAATACCCAAAGCAATCTACAGATTCAAAGCAATCCTTATCAATATATGAACAGCATTTTTCACAAACTAGAACATATAATCCTAAAATTTGTATGGAACCAGAGAAGACCTCCAATAGCCAAAGCATTCTTGAGAAAGAACAGAGCTGAGGTATTACAATCCCAGATTATAAGATATACTTCAAATCTACAGTAATCAAAAGAGTTTGGTACTGGCCCAAAAATACATACATAGATAAATGGACAGGATAGAGAGCCCAGAAATAAACCCACACCTATATGGTCAATTAATCTATAATAAAGGAGGAAAGAACATACGATGGGAGAAAAGACAGCCTCTTCAATAAATTGTACTGGGAAAACTGGACAGATACATGAAGAAGAATTAAAGTGTACCACGTTCTTATACCATACACAAAAATGAACTCAAAGTGGATTAAAGACCTAAATGTGACACCTAAGACCATTAAACTCCTAAAATAAAACACACTCAGTAATCTCTTGCACATCAACCTTCACAACATACATAAGGATATGTTTTCTCAGGTAAGGCAAACAAACAAACAAACAAATAGGACTACATCAAAATAAAAAGATGTTTCACAGTAAAGGAAGGAAGCATCAAAAAAATGAAATGTCAACATACTGAATGGGAAAAGATATTCACAAAATGATATATATGGTCATTAATATATACAAATTATATATTAATTTGTATTAATATACAAATTATATAAAAAAATTTCTACAACTCAACACAAAAAATACAATCTGATTAAAAAATGGGCAGAGGACCCAAATAGACATTTTTCCAAAGAAGACATAGAGAATGCCAACAAGCATATGAAGACATACTCAATCATCAGGGAAATGCAAATTAAAACCACAATGAGATATCAAACCAGTAAGAAAAACTAGTATACAAAGATAAGAAATAACAAGTATTTGTTAGGATGTATAGAAAGGGAAACTTTGTGCACTGTTGGTGGGAATGTCAATTCGTGTAACCACTACAGAAAAGAGTATGGAGATTCCTCCAAAAATTGAAAAAAGAAATAATATATGACCCAGTAATTCCAATACTAGATATTTACCATATATATATGGTATATGTATGGATATATGCATATGTGTATACATATGTATATGTATGTGTGTGTATATATATATATATATATATATATATATATATATATGGTCATTAATTTGAAAAAATACATGCATCCCTAATTTTATTGTGGCTTTATTTACTGTAGCCAAGATATGGAAGGAAATCAATTGTCCATCAATAAAAGAACAGATAAATATGTGCCACACATACACAGTATAATATACTTAGCCAAAGATAGAGTCAGAGAGAGGGAGGGAGGAAGAGAGAGATCTTGCTACTTGTGACTGCACTGATGCACCAAGAAGGTATTAGGCTAAGCGGAATCAGAGATAGAAAAATGAATACCATATGACTTCACTTATATGTGAAATTCAAAAAAGCAAAACAAACAAAAAAACCACTATTAAATACAGTGAACAAACATATTTGCCAGACAGGAGGTGGATGGGAAGGTGGGCAAAAGAGATAAAAGAATTGAGATAAAACTTCCAGTTATAAAATAATTAGTCACATATATGAAAAGTGCAGCATGGGGAATACAGTTATTCATATTGTAAGAATGCTGTATGACAGATGGTAACTAACGTAATAGTCGTGAACACTGAGTAATAATACAATTGTCAAATTAGTACATTGTACACATGAAACTAATATAACATAGTATGTCAATTATGCTTCAAAAAAAGTCTTAAGAAGGTAAATTGGTTGTTACACTGAAGCAATTACTTTTAGATTACATTTTTGTGTTCTACTGAGCTGTTTCCACCATATAATCATATTCCACCATCACTAAAATCATCCATACCCCTTGAAACTCACCCTTGTAATATGAATCCAGTTCAAATTGCTTAGATCATGGTACTTATTCAGATGTGCTATCAGCTAGACAGGCCCTAGGAAGCTAGGTTTATAGGTCACATCTGATTATATGATGAAGAAAATTGCTCTCCTGTTATGAATGTGAATAAGTGATATAGATGGAATACAGACACATGATAGAGTACTTAGTGTATAGGTAATCTCAGTTCACCTATAACTGACTGTATTTCCCTCCTGAGCAGATCTTGAATCGAGGAGAAACAGCATGTAAAACTTAGCCCTTATTTCAATCACTCTCTATTTAGTGTTTTGAGAGTCAGTACTGCCTTGTGGTTAAGGTTGTGGACTTTAGAAATAATCATCTACATTTAAATCATAAATGGCCACCTGTCAGCCTCTTACCTTAGCAAGCAACTCTACTTCCCAGTGTCTCAATTTTTCTTTTACAGACAACGAAATAATAGAGTTGCTATGGGATTATTTGAGATGACTCGTGAAGTATTTAGGAAGCATTCAATGTGTGTTAGTTATTTTTACTGATGTCTACTCATGTCATATACGATATGATGTTTATTTGAAGTAATTCAGTATAGACAATTCAGTATAGTTAAAACCACACTCTAGGATCATTTATGTGCCCTCATCAGGAACTGGCCACATTCCTCCAACCCTTCAATACACCCTGAAGCATGCGCCCTTCAGTAACCTTTTTTCTGGTCATCATTACCAACAAAGGTAGCGCATTAGCATAATATGTTACAGTTATGACTGTGTTGGAGAAAATGTGTTAATTAACAAAATGGTCATTAGTGATAAAATCTCACTGGTGATCTTCAAGATGTGTAGCTGGACTAAAATGTTTGAGGAATAATCCCAGACCTTGCATGAACATGGATAAGGTTAGGGGCACCTAGGTGGCTCAGTTGGTTGAGCACCTGACTTCGGCTCAGGTCATGATCTCACCGTTGG
Organism: Hyaena hyaena; assembly: GCF_003009895.1. Taxonomy (NCBI): domain Eukaryota; kingdom Metazoa; phylum Chordata; class Mammalia; order Carnivora; family Hyaenidae; genus Hyaena; species Hyaena hyaena. The sequence goes on from NW_024081403.1 coordinate 11,766, forward strand.
TGGGTTGGAGCCCCACGTCAGGCTGTTGTGGAGCCCCACATCTAGCTCAGAGTCTGGAGCCTGTTTCAGATTCTGTGTCTCCCTCTCTCTGACCCTCCGTTTCTTATGCTGTCTCTCTCTCTCAGAAATAAATAAAAAACATTAAAAACAAAAAAAACCTCATGGATAAGGGCATAGCAAACACTTCATTCTTTTTCCACTACTGATCCAGAGGTTTCTTGATTGCCTGACTTAATAAGTTTAGCATAAGCTAATAATGGAATATTGTCCCATTCTGTCAAGTAAATCTTTCGTGTAAGTTTTCTTTAACCGGAACTTCATCAAATTTTTAAAATACATCATAAACTTGATTCATAATACATATTGACATCTGTGACCAAACATGTTCTGAGATTTGCTCTTATTGCTGGGAATTATCTTTGCTTGTTTCATACTGTTGATAGTTCTTAATAGTTACCAAAAGAATCCACTGCTTGTGCATACATATAGTAGTTTTGGCCAGTTGACAGCAGTGTGCCTCCCTAAATCAATCAGATTATAAATTCTTTGAGAACATAAGCCAAAACTTATTTAACATTTGTTTATTCAATAAATATTTATTGACAACCTAGTAATTACCAAGTAATGTTATGGTTAGTTGGGATCTCCAGATGACTAAATTAAGTCTTTATTCTCAATAAACTTGCAATTTGGTGAATTCTTTTTAGTTTTTCTTACAATGGGTTGTATAGAACACATTCCTAGCACTACTCAGCCAATAGATAATTGAAAAAATACTTGCTCCCAGAAAAATTATTTCCTAAAACGTATTACCTCTTTCTCCCTCTAACTTCAGGGGAGCACCTTGGAAATTTTCCTAGTAGATTTTCAAACATGTTTGTCATCAACTAAAACTCATGAAAATAAAATTGTGTGAAAAAACTGCTCTGTAATAAGCTAACTAGACTGACTGGCCTTGCTTTGATAAAAGATTCATGCAAGAGAACTCAGTTGTATCTGCAAGAGATACATAAAATAACAACATAAAATAACAGTTTCCTGCATTCTCCCCCTTTGAATTGGATTTTTAAATTTACTTTTTACCTAAGGCCTTTCTGTCAGAATAAAACAGTTTTTCTTATAAAAGCAACTTGTTTTATGCTGATCCTATAAGTCGTAAGTGCTGTGAACTGGAAATTGGGAATTAAGGCAAAGTTTAACTCTAGCTTATTATTTTGTTTCCTTATTTTTTTATTTTTCATGTAATCTAGGGTGATACTTTGGCAGAGTTTCTCAGTTAGGTATCAGATTTTGCTTGACTCCCATTTTATGATCTTCCTCCTGGGCCCCTGTGTTCTCCCCAGTATGCTCTGTGATACTTCCCAATTGACCCAAGTGACATATCATTCATCAGTCCTTTCCTCCTTCCCTCTCATTAAGATGTAACTTCAGTAGAGTCATTTCTATATGACAGGTGACTAAGGGTGGTAATATTTTAAACGAGCACATCCTCAGTGAGGCATCAGCTAGCTCATTATTTGTTCTTCCTTGGAAGGAAAGTATTTTAATTCTGCTACAATGCCCTGTTACCTTAAGAAACCTCTCTCAGCTAGCCAATTTCTAGTACTTTAGCAAAGAAGCAAAGTATTTTCATGTCAACAGGGACTTTTTTTTTTTTTAACTCCACAATAAAATCTTCTCATCTTGTCTGCACATATGGATGTAAAAAGTCATGTGGTTTGAGCTCGTGAAAATAGCAGATCCTTGATTAAGGAGAACTCAAAATTGTACTTTCAGTTAAAGTCGCTTAACAAATGGGAAATAGTCTTCTAACTGAATTAAAATTAAGTTGTCTTTTGGAAGCAGCAGTAGAGTCAAGTCAGTGGATTAATCACAAATTGTATTGATGACAGCTAGTGACACACCCAATGTATTGGTATCCATCAGGATTTATATATTGTAATAGTCGAGTTACAGTCATAACCGAAATACTGAAATAATGTATCAAAATCAAAAAGATCAAGTCTTTGAAAAGCTGTAGTCATCCACAGATGGCTTCCATCAGGCTTTGTGCACTGATCACTGAGTGAAGCAGAGGAGCCTCTTATTTGCTTGGGGTCTAATATATCTAATTTGATTTTTACTTAGGTATCTTAGGTTTGATTCTCTCAAAAGCACATAAGAGACAAGATATCAAATGCAATTATTTGATTGAGTAGGTATAACCTATACCTAGGGGATATGTAACACAAGCAATAAAAGATAAGTAATTTTTTAAATAGAGTGCAAGCAGGGGAGGGGTAGAGAGAGAGGGATAGAGAGAGAATCACAGGGCAGAGAGGGTGAATCCCAAGTAGGCTCTGCACTACTTGTAGTACTTTGTACTACAAGTACAGGGCTGGATGCAGGGTTAGATCCACAAACCCTGAGATTATGACCTAGGCTTAAATCAAGAGTCAGATGCCTAAATAGGCGAGCCACCCAGGTGCCCCTATTCTCTTGAACTTCCCTCTTTCCTTTCCTTTCCTTTCCTTTCCTTTCCTTTCCTTTCCTTTCCTTTCCTTTCCTTTTCCTTTCATTCCCCTTTCCCATTCCCTTCCCTTCCCTTTCCTTTAATTTTCCAGAGGCAGGGAGGGAGAGAGAGGGAGAGAAAGAATCCCAAGCAGGCTCCATGTGATCAGCACAGAGCCCCATGTGGAGATCAAACATATGAACCATGAGATCATGATCCGAGCTGAGATCCAGAACTGGACATTTAAGTGACTGAGCCACCACCCAGGTGCCCTAAGGGTAAGTTATTAAGCTAACATAGTATGCTGTGCAAGTCTGGAAACTGTAAAAAACACATGCTTCAGGTGCCTAGGTGGCTGAGGCAGTTAAGTGTCCAACTTCAGCTCAGGCCATGATCTCACAGTTCTTGAGTTCAAGACCAGCAGCTGCCTTGCCCACTTTGGATCCTCTGCCCTCCTTTCTCTGCCTCTTCCCTCCTGAGGCTCTCTCATTCTCTCAAAAATGAATAAACATTAAAACAAAACAAAACACATGCCTCAGAATTTTCTTTTATATATATATATATATTTATTTATTTATTTCTGAGAGAGAGAGAGAGAGCAAGAGAGTGAGCAGGGGAGGGTCAGAGAGAGAGGGAGACACAAAATCTGAAAGAGGCTCCAGGCTCTAAGCTGGCTGTCAGCACAGAGCCCAACGCGGGGCTCAAACCCACGAACCATGAGATCATGACCCGAGCCGAAGTCTGACAGTTAACAGATGGAGCCACCCAGGCTCCCATGCCTCAGAATTTTCTTGCCCAAGGGACCAGTATATTTATACTGCAACTTCTGAGAGTCACTGGTTGGGGGATATCTGAGGGTCATTAATTCCTTGTACATTCCCCTTTGTGTAGGAGTGGGAAGGAGGCTTTCTGAAAGTCCAAGACAAGTTCTCAAGCACAGAGATACTATTTCTGGCCATGTGAGTTTGTCTAGACTACACTGGGACAATAAAGTCTGAGGAACACGAGTGAGGCACTGACAGAGTCTGCTCCATTAGAGACGGTCAGTGTTCCTACTTTTAATCTGTGACTATGAGCAAGTCGGTAAATAACAGTATCTTGCCAATTAAAAATTATTTTTTTTAGTCTGTAACAGGAAGCCTAACAATGCAGAAATTCAATAAGCATTCCAGACCTCCTTCAGCAGCCTAATGAGATCATCAAGGACCCAGGTTTTCCCCATCTTTCTCTACTATCCCTAACAGAGTAGCCTTAGTCCTCATCCATCTAGTAATCACATGGTTGCAAGATAGCTGCTCTGATACTAAGTTCAAAGGGAGCAAGTGAAAATGAAAGAGGGAACAGCCCAACTACTTAATTTCATAGCCTTATATCTTTAATCAAAAAACAATCTTTACCAGAAGACAGTTAACAAAATTCCAATAAATGTGGCAACTATGGAGTCACATAGCCAACCTTACCTGCAGAAACAAGTTGATGGCTGTATCAATCAAGTTCAGTGTCAGAAATAAAAGTCTTTTAAGAATTTTAAGCAGAAAGGCATTTAATATAAGAATTAGAAGCTTAGAAAATAACAGGCAAGACTAGATGATTTCTAATTTGAACCCCAGTTGTTCCTATAACTACTTAGCTCAATTTACACATGAAAGCTACAATGTGGCCAAAGTTAAGAAACTGTAGATATACAAGGATATTAATGTTAACTCATGTGTTTAGGGAGACTCACCTGAGGTGTGATCCAGTGATTGGAAGCCAGAGCCAGAAAATCAAGACTTCTGGGAATACAGCAACAAAGGCCAGAGCACTGCTAGGAACAAAACAAAGAAAACATGTATCCATGTGAGTAATTGTTATTCAAGACACTTGCTACAAAGGAGCCTGAGGAACAAAGAAATTACAATGAGACTAACTTGAACTGAAAAAGACCAAACCATGACACTTGTTCTATGGTTAAAAACACTGAATTTCTATAAATATCATAAGAGATTAAGAGAATTGTTTCACTACATAATAAGAACATTAAGGTCCAAAGAGCATTTGAGATGGAATTGTAAAGATTCAGGACAAATGACATATGCATATGATGGAACTACTATGTATTCTGGAAGATTGCCTTGAGTCATTACTAACTTCACTCAGGACTCAACTTTGAAGTTTTCAGGGACATAAAAAACATATCACAAAATATTAATTTGGAAATTAAACAAAGTATCAAGTAGAGAGTACTATGAATTTTCTGTAAATGTACTGTTAATTCCCACAATGCCACTAAAACAATGAAAAATAAAGACACTCAACCATAAATATATCAACCTTTTAATGTATCAAACCAACAGAAAGGGGTAAGAGAACAATATCTATTGTGGAATCCTAAGGAACTTGGTGTGATAGGTGGGTAAAGACAATTCAGGAGGCATTTATGTAGTCATTGCAGTTAAAATTCTCTTTCGGTGTATCTTCGGAAGACTTCTGTTTAGATACCAAGTTTGGCGGGGAGTGATCACTTTTAATATGAACCTTTAATGAGGCTGTCCTCTTTTATATACTTTATGCTTAAATGGGAACCAGAATAAAATAATTAATATATAAAAGTATTGATTTTTCTGTAGTAGTAATGTCAGGTGATGGTTGGGCATTTGGACTTCACGTACTGAAAAACTTTTCAAGTTATTGACTCAATGTCATTTTGTGCTTTATCACCTCATTGTAAATTTTGTGAAGTAGGTAGTCTTTTTAAGCATATGTAACAAATCAGAAATTGGGAATGTGGAGAAAATTAACTTGGGTAAGATGATACATCTAGTAATATTAGGAAAGGTGGACTGAGTCTCAGATGTCTGACTCCAGGACCTAAGTTCCCAGCCTCGTCACTGTACCCCATGCACACACTTGTGCATTGAAAGTTCTCTTTAGAGGCACAGAAATAAAACTCTTTTTGATACGCTGGTTTCATGACAATAATGGAGAACATAAAAATTGTGACTGTGCTTCAGTTATGTCTGGATTGGGAAAGTTTTTCAAATAAAAACAGTAGAGATAAATATATGGCTAATGAAGAGTCTGAGAAGTAATAAATCATTTTTTGCTGATATTCTCTTGGCCACCATATCCACATGCAATTATAATAACTCTTTTCTGGTGTATTGCATTTAGAAAATGATGGCCTGGTTTGTAAGGTGCTTTAGAGCAATCAAACAAAAGTAAAATATGAAAGACAGCATAGAACCTAGAGGCTGGTTCCTTTTACTTATATCTCCTCACCTATTAACTGATCCTTCTATCAAACTGCATGGACCTTCCAGAAAACCTAATTCAACAACTTTTATAAATGGCTGTGACCCAGAATGCATCTCTGCCAGCATCTTCATATCTAAACAAACCTCTCTTTGCCCACCGCCCATATATGATCAATATTTTTACTGACTTCGATGCTTCCCAACCTCATTTTATCAGCATTCCAGTTCACACTTAAGATTGGGTTAAGGGGAGGAAACAACCCTTCTTCATCAGGTCTTTACTCTAAGACTCCAACTTCTCAATTTTGAAGAGGCTCTGAGCTTATATTCTATTCTTAAGCTCTTATATTTTTTTAAAGATCAAAGCCCAGTGCACTAGGATGTGCCTGACTAGACTGATGAGAAGCCAGTTATAGACCTGCCAGTTATAGACTGAAAAAAAAAAGTCCTGAACTGTACATAGAAGGGGCATCATTTACAGTATTTCTCAGAAACCTGGAGACATGGCATTGAGAACTCTTATCTAAGTTTCTAATTGTCTTTTGCTTACTACATAACATAAATAATTACATTTTTAACCACCCATCCTGTATGTCCCTATAATTTTAATGCAGACATCATAGCTACTCAGGATTGTGACAGTCACTGATTTACAACTTTCTTACAACCTATTTATTTGTTTGATCTTGGTCTTCACTTCTGTGTTTGATGTTTTACTTTGTGTTGATTTTGGCACCATTTAATTTTATTAGTTTTTATATTTGTCATCAAGAGTAATGACTCAAACATTCAATTACTCTTTGCTTTGAATGAGTCACTCCAATTTTCGTTTCACTGATATTTTAAATAAATTTATTTAAAGAATCTAACCTAGAAAAACAGAATGAAGCATAAGAAGAATGCCCATGTTAAGAAAGATTTTCAAACATACAGAACAATAGTGAAATGAAATAACCTTGCAATTTTGACCATAAAGTAGCAGACAAGTTCCCATAATTTTAAAAACTGAAGAGTGTAGTAATAATAATAATAATAATAAAGTTGGAATATAACTCAGCAATCAAATATTCCAATGCCTTTAAATGTTCTATTTTCCTACAAGTTAACTTGATGACTTTATATGACACATAGATTAATGAATACAAGAAATCTAAAGATTAAGCCCATAAGTAATATGATGTGGAAATGAAAATAAAACTGAAATGACAAAGTCTTAACTGAGGAAGAATCAATTAAACTTCCGCTGAACAAGCTGTTTGACATTATGCTTTCCCTGTGGAAGCCTTTAATTTCTATCAAATGTTTTCTATAATTAGGTCCTAGTCTATCTTTAACCTCTTAATACATTACATGCAACAAAAGACTTAAAATATTAAGGAATTAAGGTATTATTTTAAAGTAAAATTATAGGGGATTCCGGCAAGATGGCGGAGAAGAAGGAAGCTCTGTACTTGCACTCGAGCCCATACCTCACACGGAAAAGATCTGAAGCCATCAGAAACCTTACGAAACCTGAGAGATTGGAGAAAAACAGGACGCAGAATCCACTGAGAAAGCCTTCTAATGTGAGTGTGAACTGGGGAAAATAAAATCGGGCCGGGATCGGAGACTCCAGGGTTGGTGGCGATTCCCCTCTGCGGGGAGTGAGAGGGGAAAAAGAAAGAGTCGGAAACAGAAAAAACTCCACTCGGGGGAAAAACCTCCACTCGGGGCATAGAAACACCCTGCTCGCCAAATACCTGCACGCCAGGTCCCCTCGCGCCAACTGGCCCCGGAGGGGCTGAGCGCACAGACTGCTTCTTTGTGCGGGCTCCTGGCGGCTGCACTTCAGAGTGGTGGCGCGCCTGCCGCCATTGTAGCTCCCGGGCGGCTGGGGCCCCTGGAAGAGCCGCGCGCGGACACCGGGCATCCGCACCCCTGGCTGGCTGGGGCTCTGGAGGGAAGGCAAAGAGCTAAAAACTGGGAAATTAGCCTGTGAGTTCGTGTTTCCGGTGACGAGCCATAGAGGGACCCGGTTTTCCTCACTCCAGAGGACTCCGGCTCAGAGCACCCTGCGGGCAAGCCCCCGCGCATGCGCGCCAGCCGGACCCAGAGAAGGAAGCAGCGATTCTGACTCCGCCCCCAGAGCTCGGCAGGGGGCCTGGAATTGCCCGAGGGGGCTGCCTGGGAAGCGGTGTCTAAGGCAATTTCAGCGGGGCGCGCGGACTGGGATGTGGAGATTGGAACTGGTCTGGGTTGAAGAGTGCAACCGACTTCGGCTGCGCCCCCGGTACGGGGAGTTTACACGCCCAAAAGAGCGAGGAGCAGCTCTTGCTTCAAGAAGGGACTGGAGCACCGTCACTCTCCTCCCCACAACCGCCGAGGCAGAGCTCCCGCCTGAGGCATTGGATCACGCCACGCCCATCCCTGCCTGAGAGGTGCCCTCCTCCCTTTATTTATTTTTTTTCTTTTCTTTCTTTTTTCCCCAGAACACTGACCTGATTAACTCTGGTCACTAGCTTGCTTAAACAATCATATTTAGTCCATTCTATAGATGTAAATTCTACACTGACATTGTCATCTCTTTCTCTCAGGAGTAGACTATATAGTTTCTCTGGATAAACCAGCGTCCTTCTCTCACCTATCCAACCATATTCTACCCTTTACCTCTTTGAAAAAAGCTTCTTATCCCTTCTGCCTGTTCATTCTATTTCCAATTCTGCCTCATCCCGCCCTGCCTTCTCTCTCTTTCTCTATGCTCTTCAACCAGCACTGCATACACACGGCTATTTAACTGTAGCTGGGAAACCGGTTGTATGCTTTAAACCATTCTTTGTCCATCGGTTTTCTTCTTTTTTCCTTTTCTTTTCTCCTTTTTAACCATTTTATGTATTTTATACTCCCTATTATTCGCCCTCCCACCTCTGTCTTTTCTCTTAACTTTTTCATTTTCCTCTCGGTTTGCATGTTAGATGATAGTCTGTGCATTTGTGTGCTTCTGCTCCCTGTGTGTTTGTCTGTCTGTTTTCTTCTCCAGGGCTACCTCAAGAAACAAGCCAGAGTACACAAGGTGGAGAGTCCCAAATATCACTACGAAAAGGAAAATAAAATAACCAAGGTCCCAACAAGAGAGACCAAGGGAGACCATTCAAAAAACACTCTCTGAAAGGATAGGCCCTGGAAAGTCAAAGAGTCTTCCTGGATATAGCAGCGCTCATAGAAACAGAGAGCATAACAGGTCTTTAAAACCAACAAGAGCCAGAAAGCTAACTAAAATGACAAAACAAAAGAGCTCTCCTCCAAAGAAACTCCAAGAAGAAATGACAGCTAATGAACTGCTCAAAACAGATATCAGCAGCATCACTGAACAAGATTTTAGAATAATAATGATAAAATTAATAGCTGGGCTTGAAAAAAGCATAGGGGACATCAAAGAAACTATGGCTACAGACAGACTGAAAAATAAAAATAGACATGAAGAAGTTAAAAATGCGATAAATGAGATCCATAATAAAATAGAGGCCTCCAATGCACAGATTGAAGCGGCAGAAAGGAGAATTAGTGATTTAAAAAACACCATTATAGAAAAACAAGAAGCTGACAAAAAAAGAGACAAACTGATCCAGGAATATGAAAGAAAACTTCGAGAGCTCAGTGATATGGTCAAACGCAACAATATCCGTATCATAGGAATCCCAGAAGAGGAAGAGAGAGGGAAAGGTGCTGAAGGAGTCCTGGAACAAATTATAGCAGAAAACTACCCTGAACCAAGGAAGGAAGTAAATGTGGAAATACAAGAGGCTCAGAGGACTCCCCTCAGTTGTAACTTGAATCGATCTTCTGCACAGCATATCATAGTAAAAATGGCAAAATACAAGGACAAAGAGAGAATTTTGAAAGGAGTTAGGGAGAAAAGGGCCCTAACATACAAAGGGAAACCTATCAGAGTGGTGACAGACCTATCTACTGAAACTTGGCAGGCCAGAAAGGAATGGCAGGAGATCTTCAATGTGATGGGCAGTAACAATATGCAGCCACGAATCCTCTATCCAGCAAGCCTGTCATTCAAAATAGAAGGAGAGATAAAAACATCTCCAAGTAAACAGAAATTGAAAGAATTTGTCACCCCTAAGCCAGCCCTACAAGAAATCCTGAGGGGGACGCTCTGAAGGAAAGGTTGCAAGGAACAAAGATACCAGAGACACCACCACAAACATGAACCCTACAAAAGATACAAAGACTCTAAACCCACATATTTCAATAATAACACTGAATGTAAATGGGATGAATGCTCCAATCAAAAGACACAGGGTAGCAGAATGGATTTAAAAAAAAAAAAATCCATCTATATGCTGTCTACAAGAAACTCATTTAAGACTGGAAGATACCTTCAGATTAAAAGTAAGAGGATGGAGAAATATATATCATGCTACGGGAAATCAAAAGAAAGCTGGAGTAGCTATACTTATATCAGACAAAGTGGACTTTAAATTAAAGACAATAACAAGAGATGAAGAAGGGCACTACATAATAATTACAGGGTCCATCCATCAGGAAGAACTAACTATCATAAATGTCTATGCACCGCATATGGGAGCACCGAAATTTCTAAAACAATCACAAACAGAAACAAGCTTATAGATAAGAATGTGCTTATAGCAGGGGACTTCAATACTCTTCTTACAGCAATGGATAGGTCAACCAGACAGAAAATCACTAAAGAAATAATGGACTTGAAAGACACATTGGACCAGATGGATCTGACGGATATATTTAGACCTTTACATCCTGAGGCCAGGGAATTTACTTTCTTCTCAAATGCACATGGCACATTCTCCAAGATAGATCACATACTGGGACATAAAGCAGCCCTCAATAAATATAAAAGAATTGAGATCATACCATGCACACTGTCAGATCATAATGCTTTGAAACTTGAAATCAATCACAGGAAGAAGTCTGGAAAACCTCCAAAACATGGAGGTTAAAGAACACCCTACTAAAGAACGAATGGGCCAATCAGGCAATTAGAGATGAAATTTGAAAATATAGGGACACAAATGAAAATGAAACACAACAATTCAAAATCTATGGGATGCGGCAAAGGCAGTCCTAAGAGGAAAGTACATTGCTCTCCAGGCCTATTTCAAGAGATTAGAAAAAGCGCAAGTCCAAAATCTAACAGCTCACCTAAAGGAACTAGAGGCAGAGCAACAAGAACGCCCTAAACCCAGTAGAAGAAGAGAAATAGTAAAAATTAGAGCAGAAATAAACAACATAGAGACCAAAGAAACAATAGAACAGATCAATGAAACCAAGAGTTGGTTTTTTGAACGAATAAACAAAATTGACAAACCTCTAGCCAGACTTATCAAAAAGAAAAGAGAGAGCACCCAAAGAGACAAAATCATGGATGAAAATGGACTTAATTCAACCAACCCCTCAGAAATACAGGCAATTATCAGGGAATACTACGAAAATTTATATGCCAACAAATTAGACAACTTAGAAGAAATGGACAAATTCCTAAACACACACTCACTACCAAAATTCACACGGGAAGAAATAGAAAATCTGAACAAACCCATAACGAGTGAGGAAATTGAATCAGTTATGAAAAATCTCCCCAAAAATAAGAGCACTGGAACTGATGGCTTCCCTGGGGATTTCTACCAGACATTTAAAACAGAATTAATACCTTTCTTCTCAAGGTATTCCAAAAAAGAGAAATCGAAGGAAAACTTCAGGACTCATTATACGAAGCCAGCATCACTTGGATTCCCAAGCCAGACAGAGACCCAGCAAAAAAAGGGAACTACAGGCCAATATCCTTGATGAATACGGAAGCAAAAATCCTCATCAAGATACTTGCAAATCGAATCCAACAGCACATAAAAAGAATTATCCAACATGATCAAGTGGAATTCTTTCCTGGGTTACAGGACTGGCTCAATATTCACAAATCAATCAATGTGATACATCATATTAACAAAAGAAAAGATAAAAACCATGTGATCCTGTTGATAGATGCAGAAAAAGCATTTAACAAGATATAGCTTTCCTTCTTAATAAAGACCCCCAAGAAAGTCGGGATAGAAGGAACTTACCTAAACATCATAAAAGTCATCTATGGGAAGCCCTCAGCTAACATCATCCTTAACGGGGAAAAATTGAGAGCTTTCCCACTGAGATCAGGAACATGGCAGGGATGTGGACTCTCACCACTGTTGTTTAACATAGTGCTGGAAGTCCTAGCATCAGCAATCACACAACAAAGGGAAATAAAAGGCATCAGAATTGGTAAAGTAGAAGTCAAACTTTCACTTTTCTCAGACAACATGATACTCTACATAGAAAATCCGACAGACTTCACCAGAAGCCTACTATACCTGAACCAAGAATTCAGCCAAGTTGCAGGGTACAAACTCAACGTACAGAAATCGGTTGCATTTTTATACACCAAAAATGAAGCAACAGAAAGAGAAATCAAGAAACTGATCCCGTTCACAATTGCACAAAAAAAACCATAAAATACCTAGGAATAAACCCAAACAAAGATATGGGATATCTGTATGATGAAAACTATAGAAAACTTATGAAGGAAATTGAAGAAGACACAAAGAAATGGAAAAACATTTCATGCTCATGGATTGGAAGAATAAATATTGTTAAAATTTCATCACTACCCAAAGCAATCTACACATTCAATGCAATCTCAATCAAAATTGCACCATCATACTTCTCAAAACTAGAACAAACTATCCTAAAATTTGTATGGAACCACAAAAGACCCCGAATAGCCAAAGTCATATTGAAGAAGAAAACCAAAACGGGAGGCATCACCCTCTCAGACTTTAGCCTCTACTACAAAGCTGTCATCAGCAAGACAGTATGGTATTGGCACAAAAACAGACACCTAGACCAATGGAATAGCATAGAGAACTCAGAATTGGACCCACAAATGTATGGCCAACTAATCTTTGGCAAAGCAGTGAAGAGCATCCAATGGAAATAAGACAGCCTCCTTAACAGATGGTGCTGGGAGAACGGGACAACAACATGCAGAAGAATCAAACTAGATCATTTTCTCACACCATACACCAAAATAAACTCAAAATAGATAAAAGACCTGAATGTGAGACAGGAAACCATCAAAATCCTAGAAGAGAAAGCAGGAAAAATACTCTTTGACCTCCACCGCAGCAATTTCTTACTTGACACATCCCCAAGGCAAGAGAATCAAGAGCAAAAATGAACTACTGGGACCCTATCAGGATTAAAATGTTTCCTTCTGCACGGCAAAGGAAACAATCAATAAAACTAATAGGCAACTGACAGAATGGGAAAAGATAGTTGCAAATGACATATCAGATAAAGGGCTAGTATCCAAAATATATAAGGAACTCATCAAACTCCACATCCGAAACAAACAATCCAGTGACGAAATGGGTAGAAGACCTGAACAGACACTTCTCCAAAGAGGACATCCAGATGGCCAACAGACACATGAAACAATGCTCAGCATCCCTCCTCATCAGGAAAATACAAATCAAAACCACACTGTGATACCACCTCACACCAGTCAGAGTGGCTCAGTTGAACAAATCAGGAGGCTCTATATGCTGGCTAGGATGTGGAGAAACGGGCACGCTCCTACACTGTTGGTGGGAAAGTAAGCTGGTGCAGCCCCTCTGGAAAACAGTGTGGAGATTCCTCAAAAAATTAACAATAGATCTCTCCTATGACTCAGCAATAGCACTGCTAGGAATTTACCCAAGGGATACAGGAGTGCTGATGCATAGGGCCACATGTACCCCAATGTTCATAGCAGCACTTTCAACAATAGCCAAATGATGGAAAGAGCCTAAGTGTCCATCAATAGATGAATGGATCAAGAAGAAGTAGTATATTTATACAATGGAATACTACATGGCAATGAGAAAGAATGAAATCTGACCATTTGTAGCAATATGGATAGAGCTAGAGGGTGTTATGCTGAGTGAAATAAGTCAGGCAGAGGACAAATACCATATCTTTGCACATATAGGTGGATTAGGAGGAAGTTAACGGAGGATTAAGCAGAAGAAGGGGAAAAATAGTTGGTGAGAGGGAGGGCAGCAAACCATGAGAGAATCTTTAATGCTGAGAACAAGCTGAGGGCTGAGATGGGTGTGGGAGAGTGGAAGACGAGTGATGGGCATGGAGGCGGCACTTGTTGGGATGAGCACTAGGTGTTATATGTAAACCAACTTGACAATAAACTATTTAAGGAAAAAAAAGAAATTCCATGCAAATGAAAATTAATGAAAAACTAGTGTAGCTCTCATCATATTAGACAAAAAAGACTTCAATAGGAGGACTGTAGTAAGACAAGTGGGAAATTATATAATGATAAAGAGGTCAATCCAACAAGAAGATACAATATTTATCAATATAAATGCACCAAACATACAAGCACCAATATATATAAGGAAATACTAAGAACCCTAAAGGGAAAAACTGAAAGTAATACAATAATATTACGTGATTTTAATACCTGACTTACATCAACGAACAGGTTATCTAGACAGAAAATCAAGGAAACATTAGCCTTAAACAACACATGAGACCAGATGCATTAAGAAATAAATACATAACATTTCATAAAAAAGCAACAGAAAATATATTCTTAAATGCATTTGGAACATTCTACAAGATAGATCAGATGTTATGCCAGAAAGCAAGTATCAATAAATTCAAGATACATGAAATCTTGTCAAGTATTTTTTCTTACCACAATGGTACAAAACTAAAAATCAATTGTAAGGAAAAAACTGGAAAAACTACAAACATGTGGAGGTTAGAAGAAATCAAAGGAGAAATGAAAAAGAAGAAAACATACATACAAAATACCAACATCTAGGAGATGCAACAAAAGCAGTACTAAAAGGATAGTTCATAGCAATACAGGCCTATCTCTAGAAACAAGAAAAAAAATCAAAATCACGTTAAAATCAATGTACCTACTAAATAAATGTTTATGATAAAAATACTAGTGTAAAAACTATGATGACTGATTTTCATCCTTAGTATTGTGGAGGACAAAAAGACAAACCAATAATTGAGGTTTCTATTTGCATTCCTTTTTTGAGAAAAAGAGAGAGAGAGTGAAAGTGTACATGAGCAGGTGAGAGGGACAAAGGTAAAGAGACAAAGAATCTCAAACAGGCTCCATGATCAAGTGTGGAGGCCAACACTGAGCTTGATGTGATGACAGATCATGACCTGAGCCAAAATCAAGAGTCAGAGTCTTAACTGACTGAGCCGTCCAGGCATCCCTACTTGCATTATTAAGTAAGAAAGCTACTAATCAGAAGTGAACCAGTAGATTAATTAAAGTTATTTTAAATTAAGGAATATCAGTGGGATTTAATATATGTTTAGTGAATGAGTAAATGGTGTATTTTTTTGAATGAAACAGAATATACATTGTCTGGTTTAAAACGTCCAATATCGGGGCGCCTGGGTGGCTTAGTCGGTTAAGCGTCCGACTTTCGCTTAGGTCATGATCTCGCGGTTCGTGGGTTCGAGCCCCGCGTCGGGCTCTGTGCTGGCTGCCAGCTCGGAGCCTGGAGCCTGTTTCAGTCTGTGACTCCCTCTCTCTCTGACCCTTCCCTGCTCGCGCTGTCTCTCTCTCCTAGAAATAAATAAAACATTGAAAAAAAAAAAAAAAAGAAAAGAAAACGTCCAATATCTCTGATGAACAAAGATTCAAAAATCTTCAATTTTTAAAAGACTAGCGAATTTATTTCAGCAGTATATTAAAATTATCATGTACCATGACCAAAGTGGAATTTACACTTGTGTGGCAAAGATCATTCACCATGCACAAATCAATTAATGTGACACAACATGAATTAAAATCATATAGTCATCTTTAAAGGTGCAAAAAAATGAAAAGCTCTAACATCATGTTCAACAGTGAAAAACTAAGTTTTCCTTTAATGTCAAGAACAAGACATGGATGCCCACTTTCACCACTTCTTTTCAACATAGCATTCAAAATTCTATGCAAAGAAATTAGGCAAGAAAAAGGGAAAAAAAAAACCCTTATTAATCAGAAAGGAAAAGTAAAATTATCTCTTTGCTGATGACATGATCTTATATATAGAACACTAAAAAACGTACAAAAATCACCAGAAAATTCAGTAAAGCTGTAGGATACAATTCAACATGCAAATGTCAGTCACATTTCTCTACACCAACAATAAGCCATCTGAAAAGGAAATGAGGAAAACAGTCTCATTTATAATACCATCAAAAAGTATAAAACCTTTAAGGATAATCTTAATGAGGTGAAAGACTTGTACTATGAAAACTATAAATCATTAATAAAAAAATAAAGAAGACAAATGGAAAGATATTTCATGTTCACATATTAAAGAATTAATTTCGTCAAAATACTCATACTACTAAATGTGATCTACAAGATTTATATCAGTGCAATCCTTATCAAAACTCCAACGTCATTTTTCACAAAAATAGGGGAAAAATCCCAAAATACCTATGGAATGCCAAAAGACTCAAAACTGCCAAAACAATCTTAAGTGAGAACAACAAAATTAGAGATATTTTTCTTCCTGATTTCAGAATATCTTAAAAAGCCACAAATAGTATGCTATTAGCAATAAAGACAGACATACAACCCAAATGAATAGGACCCCAGAAATAAACCTACGTGTAAATGTTCAATCTTGAACGAGGGTGCCAAAATATTTAAGAAGAACAAGACAGTCTCTTCAGGAAACGGTGTTTGGAAAAGTGGATATCCATATGCAAAAGAAGGAAATTAGACCCTTAACACATGCCATACACAAAAGTTAAGTGAAAACAGAAATGGATTGAACACTTAAATGTAGCATTTGGAGTCATAACCTTTCTCTAAAAAAAATAAGAGAAAAGCCTCGTGACACTGGGTTTTTCAATAATACCTTAAATATGACACAAAAAGCACAAGCAACAAAAGTCAAACAGACAAGTGGGACTACAGAAAACTAAGCAGCTTCTGCACAGCAAAGAAAATAATCAACAGAGTGAAAAGACAACCTATGGGGAGAGAATACTTGCAAACCATACATCTGATAAAAGCTTAATATCCAAAATGCATAAAGAACTCATACAACTCAACAGCACAAGAATTTAATAATGTGATTTTAAACTGAGCAAAAGATGATAGACATTTCTCCACAGAAGGTATACAAAGGGCCAGCAAGCATATAAAAAGATGTTCAACAACACTAATCATCAGGAGATGCAAATCAAAATCACACTGAGATATCACTTCATATCTGCTAACATGGCTATCATTAAAAAAATAAGTGTTGATCAGGATGTGAAGAAATGGGGACCTTGCACACTGCTGCTGGAATATAAATTGGTGTACCTGTTATGGAAACCAATATAGACATTCTTGACAAAAATTAAAAATACAACTAGCATATGATCTGGCAATTCCACTCCTGGGTATACACCTAAAAGAACAGGTATCAAGATCATGAAGAGATATATGAAGTCCCATGTGTGTTGCAGCATTACTTAAAATAGCCAAAATATGTCAACAACAACCTAAATATCCATCAACAGATAAATGGATAGAAAAACTACCTTATACATATACATTAGAATATTATTCAGTCTTTAAAAATGAGCCAATTGGGGCGCCTCGGTGGCTTAGTCGGTTAAGCGTCCGACTTTCGCTTAGGTCATGATCTCGCGGTTCGTGGGTTCGAGCCCCGCGTCGGGCTCTGTGCTGACTGCCAGCTCAGAGCCTGGAGCCTGTTTCAGTCTGTGACTCCCTCTCTCTCTGACCCTCCCCTGCTCACGCTGTCTCTCTCTCTCTCTCTCCTAGAAATAAAACATTTTAAAAAATGAGCCAATTATACAATATATAACAATGGGGATGAATCCTGACAACAGTGTTCTATGTGGAAAAGTGCAGGCACAGAAGGATAAATACTGCATGATTCTACTTATATGAAACACAAGTCTAACTCATGGAAAAAGAGAGTGAAATGGTATGGTTGCAGGGTTATGGGGAAGGAGTTGGGGGCACTGTTGAACAGGTATGAACTTTCATTTATACCAGATAAATAAGTTCTAGAGATCTGCTGTAAAACAGTGTACCTATACTTAATATGATTATATTGCACACTAGAAGGAGAGTGGTAGGTACTGGCTTCCAGTTATGGAACGATTAGGTGATAGAGATAAAAGGTACAGAAAAGGCAATATAGTCAATGTATTATAATATTGCATGGTGACAGATGGTAGCTACACTTGTGATGTGCATAACATAATGTATAGACTTATCAATCAGTATGGTGTACACATGAAACATTAACATTTTATCTCAACTATACTTCTATAAAATAGTTTAAGAGTAGATCCCATGTTGTGTTCTCATCACAATAAAAAATAAAAATAAAAATAATTTTTAAAATACGTAAAAAGAAGTGTTCAAATAAAATCCAACAACAATAGCAATAAAATTGATGTAACTTTCTCTAAAAGACTGTCAATCCCTTCAGTAAATACTTTGGATATCATTTATGTCCTTTACAATATGATAGGAACTGGGTGTCTAAGAGCAATATAATTTCTGATCTCTATAATCTTATACTTCAATTAACAAAACCAAATAAAATATTACATAGAATTCTATAAAACAGCATACTGCCGCTAAGTTTTTGACTCCTTTACAATGCTTTTAAGTTAATAAGGGCTTGACCTTGGGAGAGATAATGGTATTTGAAGACTTACTTCAAGTAAATCATATACTGACAGATTTTCAAATTGTAGCGTAATTTAGAAAACAAAAGTTTATATATCTGAAGCAACATGGTCAACTTCCTACCAGGGAAGTTGTCTTTAAAATAGACCTTAAATATAAATGCATATATTTTTATTCCAACAGACAGAACATTCATTTGTAATTCTTAAGTAAATTTGAAATTTTTTTTAATTTAAAAAATATTGGTACTTTTCTAGTTATATTATTAACAAATCCACTTATATGTGCTTTTTATTTAGTGCCAAATATTAGACTGCCAATGGAAAAATAAAGACAATTAACCAGTTGTTTTCAACTTGGAGGTCTCACAGCATCATAAAAATAAAGCAAAATATAATTTTTTAATATTGCAGATTTGTTATTATCTACCTTTCAATGCCTAGTACATCATGAATTTCAATACCGTTGTCAAATAATTTTTCTTCCATTATTTACAAAGTAATAACCTGTTTCATTTTTGTGCAATAACAGATATTTGATCTGATTTTCCTTATTTATAATACACGTCTTACATTATCACATATCTTCAGTTTTTTTTAAACCTTCTGTACCACATTCATCTTAATTTCAGAGATTTGCAAATTACTAGAAAAATTCAAGAACATTTCATCCAGATGTTTTGAATTCCATTCTTTTGATCTTTGCTTTTGCATCTCTTTCAACTCTGAAGATCAAAACAAATTAAACCATACCAAAGTGGAATTTTATTTTGAAGTGCTTTGACTTGTAAAGCATTGTTCACAAACTGAATTTTATGGAATGAAACTAGATTCTTGGTAAAATTACCACTAATTGCTGGAAGTTAATAATGCATATTACTTCTCTTAGTCTTGGATTGTACTAAAAATTTTACCTTAGATTACTAAACTGAATAAAGAAATAATACAGGTTGGTAATTCTTTCACAGTAATCAGCAAGAAGGTCACTAAAGAAAGTGGTTCTGTCCATCTTAGCTCAAAGTTATTCTGAGAATTAGGTAAACAAAATGAAATATATGTGAACATATTAAAAACTGCATTTGACTATAACATATGCTCCTGTAAATTCCTATAGAAAAGATTGTATTTCAAAAATTTATTTGTAATAATACTATCTTAGGTCTTTTCAACTAGTTTTAGCTTATTATTTAAGTTAAACAGAAAAATATTATTTCAACAATGCTGAAATCAGATAGAGTTTTTAATATGTCTTCTACACAGGAAAATGTCATAGCATCCATGTTACTTGCTAGTTAGAATTTGTTTTCAACTAGTACTCTAATAAGCAAGTGATTCTGACAACCAAAAAGAATTTTGTCCTCACCAAGCCCAAAGAAACATTCCTGTGCAAGATGTAGGCTACAAAGGCACAGGAAAAAATAGGTCATCAATCTATAGTTGGATAAATAGGCTTATGTTAAGATAACATACACATATATACTACTTAATAGAATTAGCAAATTCATTTTTCAAAATCTTATTTGTATTTCTTAGCTTGAATTATAATTGACATATAACAATGTATAAGTTTAAAGTATACAATGTGATGAATTGATATATATAAATATTGCAAAGTAAATACCACAGTAAGATCAGTTAATACATCCATCCCTCACATAGTTACAAATTTTTGTGTTTGATGAACACTTTTAAGATTTACTCTGTTAGCAACATTCAACTATGTACTATGCTACTATTAACTATAATCATCATTCCGTACCTTAGATCTCAAAATCTTATTTATCTTATAACTCAAATTTTTTACCCTTTGACTACCTTCAATTATTTCCCCCACCCTCCCTCTGTCCCTGTGAATCACCACTTCACTCCATGTTTCTAAAAGTTTGGTTTTTTTGAGACTCCATCTAATAAATGGTATCCTATATAGAATAAAAACTACTTGTCTCTAATCATTGCAATTGGTATAATGCTCTTCAGATTCATCTATGCTGTTGCAAACAGCAGGATTTTTAAAAAAAATTTTTAACATTTTTTTATTTTTAAGAGAGACAGACCATGAGCAGGGGAGGGGCAGAGAGAGAGGGAGACACACAATCTGAAATTGTGTCGATTTCAGACCTCGATGTAAGGTTTGAACCCACAATCTGGGAGATCATGACCTAAGCTGAACATGGATGCTCACTGACTGAGCTACCCAGGCGCCCCTCTTCATGTATATATATACATGTACATACACATATATTTGTGTATACACACATATAAATAAACTTTATATATATATACAAAATATATATATTATATATAATACAATATAAACTTTATATATATATACAAAATATATATATATTATATATAAAGTTTATTTATGTTTGAGAGAGAACAGGGGAGGGGCAGAGAGAATCCCAAGGAGGCTCCACAATGACCAATGTGGGGCTCAAACTCATGAAACGTAAGATCATAACCTGAACTGAAATCAGTCAGAGGCTTAACTGACTAAGCCACCCAGGTGCCCTGGGATTTCTACTTCTTTATAGTGACCTGATATTCCATTGCATGTATATACTATTGTTTCTTTATCAGTTCACCCATTGATGGATACTTCAATTGTTTTCGTGTCTTGGCTAGTATAAATAATGCTGCTATGAACATGGGGATGCAGACATGTCTTTGAGATAGTGACTTCATTTTCTGTAGATATATACCCATAAATGGGATTGCTGGAATATGATTGTTCAATTTTAAGTTTGTTACAGACTCCCTAGATTGTTTTTCTTAGTAGCTGCGCCAATTAACATTGCTACCAGAAGTATACAGAATTCCCTTTTATCTAGAGTTTTGTCAGCACTATTTTTTTTTCTTCTGGTAACAGACATTCTAACAGCTGAGATGATGCTTCATTCTGGTTTTGATAGGCATTTCCCTGATGACTAGTGATGTTGAGCACCTTTTTATGTATCTGTTGGCCATATGAGTATCTTTGGGAAAATGTTTATTCAGGTCCTGTGTCAACATTTTAATGAGATGTTTTGCTATAGAATTGTATGAATTTCTCATATAGTTTGGATATTAACCCAAATATATTATCAGATACATGGTTTATAAATATTGCCTCCCTTTCTGTAGGTTACCTTTGCATTTTATTATTTCTTTTGCTATGTGCAAGTTTTAATTTTGATTTAAACTTTATTTTTCTTTTAATTGCTTATACTTTTAAAGTAATATCTAAAATAATTATTATTAAGATCAATGTCAAGGAACTTTTCCCCTATGCTTTCTTTTAGTAGTTTTATGGTTTCAGGTCTTACATTATGTCTTTAATACATTTCTATTTAACTTTTTTATGAATGATATAATTCAGACATCCAATTTTGCTTTTGAATATCATTTTCCCATTGCCATGTATTGTAGAGGCTATCCTTTTCCCATTGTGTGTTCTCATCTCCTGTCAAATATGAATTTGTATATGCATGGGTTTATTTCTAGGCTTATAATTCTGTTTCACTGCAATTAGTCAAGACAAAGAAACAAAAGCCATCCAGATTAGAAAGGAAAAAGTACAACTGTATCTACTTTCAGATATATAAATATATTATATATTTATTTCTAACAATGTCACCAGAAGGTTAAAGATTTTATACACTAAAAAGTATAAAACACTCGTCAAAGAAATTAAAGACACAAATAAATGAAAAGAAATCCTATGTTCAGGGATTGAAACAATCATTCTTAAAATTACCACACTACACAAGGCCATTTATACATTCAATGCATCCTCTATCAAGATTCCTAAGACACTTGTTATAGAATTAAAAAAAAAAAAATCCTAACATTCATATGGAACCAAAATGGACCCTGAATAGTAAAAATGATCCTGAGAAAGAAGAATAAAACTAGAGGCACCATACTTCCTAATTTCAAAATATATGACAAGATGTAGTAATAAAAATAGTATGATGTTGGCAGAGAAATATTTATAGGCTAAGGAAAAACAAAGGATAATTCATTTTTTAAAATAATATTTTCAGGACTGTATAAACTCTTAATATAAATAAACTTCTTAGTAATCATTGACTAGCTTCTCTTTGAGGATACCAACTATGAGAATGAAGACTTTGTTTTGTTTGGGCATTGTGATTTTTAGTGATGTACATTTTACAAAGAGTAAAATTGAGTAGTTAAATGTCTCTTTACACATGCAAACATCCATGTATGTACCCAACACTCACATCAAAATAATGATATTTCCATCACCCAAGAAAGATCCCTCATGTTTTCTATTAAATAGTCCTCTCATGAATGATACCCACTTTTCTGACTTCATGGAATAGTTTTGCCTGCTACTGAAATTTACGGGAAGGGATCATATACTATGTGTGTACTCTGCTGAGAGTAGCTTCTTTTGGACAAAACATATTAAAATTATTTTTAACAAACCATGCTCTAAGTTGTACATTCATATAGTAAATATTTAGACTTTTGTGAGGAATAAATAAGCTCATATGGGAGATAAGAGGCTACATTCTCTAACCAAGTGCTTTCCGCTACAGAGTATCATTTCTCAGATGATGTTTACCTTATCACCTTTCACACTGTAATCAACAAATATTTGTGGAAGGAATAAACAAGTATTAGTTACTAGGTTTCCAGAGAGATCTTTGTTTCTTCTGAGCCCCAGAGACTGTATTTTTATTCTCCTATTCCCAAGTGTAGTGCATGCTTTCAGCAGGCAAAGGATATTTGTCCAATGACCTAAGCATTGGCAAATTCAAAGGATATTTTATTTTTTATTCAAAGGTTTCTATATCTGATGAACTGAGAGGTTTTTTGTGCTTTTAAAATGTATTTAGTTGACAGTAAGACATTAAATAGTTCAATGTCCTTTGAAGTCAGAACTATGTTCAACAAAACAAATCATGTTACAGCACAGTGAACAGTTATCTCATCTTTACCCTTGTCGATATGAGTGACTTTACTCCCCGGACAACTGCATAGAGAGATAATTTAAAAATTTAAAAGGGAGCAGCATTAATATCTGGTATTAGGTATCAGAAATAATGGAAGTTCAGCTTAGTGGAAAAAGAGTCTGGACCCAAAATTAGATGGTGAGTGCTTGCTGAGAGTGCATTATCACCTGGCTTCCTGACTTCGAATCAATTACTTTAACTGCTCAGTTCTTTGCTGGTCTCCTACAAAAGCCAGAGGGTTGTAAGCTTGTGGCAAGGATCAATGGATATCTCTTTTAATTAATACAAGATAAATAAAACTTTGTTTAAATTCAATGAATATTTTTAATGTGTCTTTTCAATGCTGTCTTGTAACCTGGATCTGAAGTACTCTGTTGAGATGTTTGCTATTAAAAATGCAGTTTTGATGTCTAAAGGATTTTTAAAAATTTTTTAAATGTTTATTTAAATTTGATAGAGACAGAGAGTGCTATTAGGTGAGGGGCAAAGAGAGAGAGGGAGAAAGAGAATCTGAAGCAGGCTCTGCACTGTCTGTGCAAAGCCCGATGGTGGGGCTAGAACCCATGAACCATGAGATCATGACCTGAGCCAAAGTTAGACACTCAAACGACTGAACCACCCAGCACCCCTGTCTAAAGAGTTTTAAGAGTTAAAAGAAAAATGTTTTTTATTTTGTAAAACCAGGAGTATCTTAAAGTGTTTGGGAATTGCTCTTCCTGTTTCTTTATTCACTGCTTCAGTTTTTAGCACTTGGTAAATGTCCTGCATGATACCCATTGAGCCTTCTTAAGTGTTGTGTGGACAATTACACTGATGATGCTCCCTAAGAAACCTGGCTGGGTTTAATGAACAAATGTGGATTCAAATCATTACAACAGAGAGGAGTACCAAACCCAAAGAGTGGCTGCATTGGGACTATTAAAAAGAAAACCGTAGGGCCAAAATGGCATTACTTAGGCTGAACCCCCAAACTGGGGCTTAGTAACTAATTTGATTATAGTTTCAACCTCCCCTTGAAATCAGGTCAGGAGATTTCTGATTGTCACTACTGAAGTTACATGCTACATGGGCCCTCTCCATTCCCTAGAGAAAGATCACATCATCTGCATGTTAAGAACCTCTGCTCTCCCCACTAAATGAAAGCAATCTTGCCTGGAACAATGCTTTTCTTTGCTAGTAACTTCCTGGCCTCACATTCCTTCTTTTAAAAGCCTTCCATTTTGTAAAACCCCTTGAAGCTCCCTTCTGCTTGCAAGACGGGCTGCTGCCCAATTCATGAATCATTTAATGAAGCCAATTAGATGTTCAAATTTACACAGTTACATTTTTTTAACAGGATTAACTTGCTATAATTTAACTAAAGAGAAAGGTCAGTATGAATGCCCCTATGTTAATTTTCACACACTGACAAAAAATTTTATTATTTGTATTTGTCTGAACTCCCCTTCCACTTTCACCCTATCCCTCCTCCCCTATAAACACAGGCTAAGTATTGCTCACATAATTTGGCCCCAGAAGGCTTAGGATAGAAAGCCTGCATACTCTGCAAGCCATTTTTGGATGTGTAGATGTGCAGAATAGTTAATATGCTCTGTTTTGTCAGGTCTAGTTTCAAGGATCACCCTAGAGATCTGAGAACATCTCTTTTTTTCTTTCCATCCCAAATATTATTTCTATATTCCTATCTTCCAGTGAGTTTTTACCATACTAAATCTAGATATGAGTCACACTTTGTTATGCTTTGGCAAAATGGGATAATTGACATGCAAGTCAGGGAAATGTAGGATGTTATTTTCTTTCTTTTTAAATCCCAAGGATGCGCACTGCTGATTGCTCTATGTAAGAGGAATCTCCTGATTGCTACTTGACAGGTGAATACCATGGGTAGGGAGAGTAGAAACTGCTCTTACAGACCTCAAGATAAGCTTTTCTTTTCATCCCTTCCATGCTTGCAACCATGCCCACTGGTAAATACATGCTACCTTCTTCTTCAGTGGACCAACAGGGTCACTTACAATTTGTTACCCTTTTTCTCCTTACATACAACTTTCCATTACTTGAAATCACTCAAGGATGACTTATTCCTCAATGTTTTTGCTGGCTACAATATACGAACTGAGTTCTAATGCAACCTGCTTTGGGTTATAGCGTGAAAATATCTGCTACTAAGTATTTGCTTCAATCTAAGACTATCCAGTGTGACCTGTGTTAAGGCCCATTTTAGCAACATTGAGTAATAGTGACATTTTTGCTTTTCTTTAGCCAACAATATGATGGTGAGTTGGAAAGGTCATATTGACCAATCATTGCATGCCATCTCTCTTCTTAATTTTTAAGAATATGAGTCACTGTGATAGGTAAAATGCAAACTTTATGTCGAATATGTTGTATTAGCCACTGAGGTGGCTAACAAATAGCAGGTTCTCATCTTTCAGTCACACAATAGTATTATAATTAACTACCCTTCTGAAGTCAGCTGTAGCCATGTGACATTCTTGTGTAAAAGCAACACAGTGTCCCAGAGAGTGGTTGCTCTGTCAGCCAGGGTCCTGAAATTAGCATGAATTCACACACAACTCTCTGCAACCCTCCACAGACATGCAGTGTGAGTGAGGATTTAGCCTTTGTTTTCTCTGAGATTTAGCTCCTTTGTTTTCATCACTTTCCCTGCAGTAATTGTACACTTTCTACTTTCTTCACATACCTTTTTTAAATCCTAAGAAAAAACTTTAGGTATGCTCAGATTTTCAGATAATTTATCATTAGCTTCAGACATGAAGTCAAAACTTATTTAAGGTCCACCCAGTAAGATCTAGTCATTGAAAGAGAATGCTTCATTTACTGTATTCCTACAGTCGTGAGGGATATTTTATAGATATTTTCCTCAAATTAGGCCTGCGCTTCCTCTCACAAAAAGTGCCCTCAACTTTCATTCAAGTAAGTTGGAAGTTTTTATGTACCGCTTATGCTCACTATAAAGGCAGGAGGGGCATATGGGTGGCTCAGTCAGTTAAGCGGTTAAGCGTCCAACTTCAGCTCAGGTCATGATCTAACGGTTTGTGAGCTGGAGCCCTGCATCGGGCTCTGTGCTTACAGTTAGCTCAGGGCCTGAAGCCTGTTTCAGATTCTGTATCTCCCTCTCTCTCTCTGACCCTGCCCTGCTCACGCTGTCTCTCTCTCTCAGAAATAAATAAAACATTAAAAATTAAAAAAAAATAAAGGCAGGGGAAAGAAATTTATTGAAATCCACCTGTACAAAAAATCAAACAACCTTTATTTTACTAATGTATGTAACTAAATTTGTATGTTCCCTATCTTTTTAGAATGAAATTGAACTTCTCCTTCAAAGAGAGTCAGCTGTCAAAAACAAACTCCTAAGAATTTTTCATTTTATCTTCATATACGGACTTTCAAGTTCTCCATTAAAGCCTATATCATCATAATACATTCACACCATTTTCCAGAGTAATGCAAGTCTGTTTCCCAGTGCTTGCCAGTATTTGTTTCCCAACTGATGCTCAACTGACATTTCTCAAATGAATAAGCCACTTACTTATTTAAAATTACATGAATGCAGTGAATGAATGGCTCAGTGGGTTGACCATCTGACTCTTGATTTTGGCTCAGGTCATAATCCCAGGTTTGTGGGATCAATCCCTGCATAGAGCTCTTTACTGACCATAGAGCCTGCTTAAGACACTTTGACTCTCTACCTCCCTCCTTCCCTCTCTCTCTTTCTTTCCCTGTCTCCCCTTCACCCACCCTTGCTTTCTCTCTCTCTCTCTCTCTCTCTCTCTCTCTCTCTCTCTCTTTCTGTCAGGAAGGGAAGGGAAGGGGAGGGAAAGGGAGGGGAGGGGAGGAAAAACACAGGAAGACAAGGAAGAACCAGCCCAGTCAATAGTCAAGCACATCGTTATGTAGAAGTGCCACATTTGTGTGCACTGTAAAATCACCTTCTCTTTTCTGTATATAAAATATCCCATGTCTTCTGGATGCCCTGCATGCCCATGCTTGACTTTGAATCTTTATGTTGCATAATGGTTCTACTTGGCCCATCAGTAAGGCTGATCAAGTATGTAAACCCAATCAATGATTTTATTCCTGAAGGAAGTGACTGGTGAATGTATTTTAATAATCAAGAAAAGAGTGTAAGGCCCATTACAGTATAGAGTAAAGTTGTGCATACTGGCCCAATAATGAGAGGCTTGGTTAGCACTACAGAAAATATGACTGAAGAATCAGCCCTGATTTGTCCTAGGATCACTTCCCATCAGACTTGGGAAGGATCATTTGAGGAGAGCCTGTAAATAAGAAGAGTCCTGACTTGCTTCCTGCCACAGATACTTTATTGTTATGGGCTTACATTCTGATTGCTTAATATAATATACCCCATTCACTCTGGAAATGATGGTGGAGATGTTGTTTTGTTTTTAGCAGAAAAGGATTAGCTGATTCATATGTTCTCTACACAGTAGCTCTAAAATAGAACCCTCCTGAAATTGTCTTAACAGAATAAGAATAGGAGAATGAGGCCATGAGTACACACTGGCAACTTCTGTGATGAGGCATAATAGCAATTAAGAGCATAAGCTCCAGAGTCATCAGCCCCAGTTTCAATTCCTGGCTCTTACTTGCTGGATTACTTCAGATACATGAAAAGCCAGTGTCCCTGTCTGTAAAACAGGGACCTAACTGTGCTTAACTTGTAGAGCTATTTTGAGTATCACATGATAGAACACTTGTAAGGTACTTGAGCACCTGGCATATACGAAATATTCAGTAAGTGTTCACTTAAGTTCTTTTGTTTGTTAATGCTGTTTTGTTTTTATTATTACAAACAAGAGCTTGATACAAGAGTTGGGGCTACTCTTTATCAGCCAAACAAATGAGGGGACCTCTGGCTCTTTATTTAAAGAGTTAAAGACTAGGACAGAATCATGTAAGCAGTGCTTCTTTCATCTCAAATACTGTGCAATACAGTGAACAATCGCCCAAAGAAATTATGATAAAAAGGAGAAAAAACACCCCAAAATCATTATAAAATGAATTTATGTATATGGGGATATGGGAGATTTTAGAGATGTCAAATACCTATGCTAAGAAAATATTATCAGCTTAACTAAAAATTATTAGAAGGCAAGCTTCACGTCTGCTTAACTTGTAACTATTGTAGAACTTCAAAGCACAAAGCTGTGCTTTGTGTCTTTGTGCTTTGTGCTCTATGTGTCTGTGTGTAAATGGATGCTTTTGATAAAGAATGAGATGTTAAAAATTTATGTTTAAATCTCTTTAGGTAACTGAAACAATGGATATATAAAATTAAAATATTTGGTTATGAACAATACATTGATAATTGTATCTCTTGCTTTTCTGTTGTGCACATCTTGGTTACACTGGATTTTCACAAATCTGTGGTTCTGAGTTTTTCTCTTACTGCACATGTTTATTTCATTTAAACCATTATGAGGAACACATTTTATATTGCACTGCAGCTCGAATATCAAAAGTGACGTTTGTATAGACTAAGACAAAAATAGTATGGTACAAGGATGGGATGAACAAACATTCAGAAAATGAACAAACACTAGGACAATGCTGTGAAGTAGGAGTATAGATTTCTAGTCTCATCATCATTCACACTCTTTCATGGAGAGGCCACTTTTGCGCTTGTAGCTTTTACTCCCAGATGCTAAAAGAGGTTTAGAATTGTTGTCACACTCAGGCCATTTTCCATGAGTGAAGGTCAATAAGGAACCAATCTTATCTTTCATAATAGAGACAACACTCCACTATCCTTTGTTTCCAAAAACGGATGCAACAATAACACCCAATCTACATGATCTTATCCATGTGAACTTTCTACTCAATATTCAAGAGAGAAAGTCTATTTCTTCCCCCCCTTAAATCTGGGCTAGATTTTTGGCCTGCTTTGGCAAATAGTATGCACCAAGAGTGAAAGAGTTGACTCTTTATCTGGGCCTTAAAACAGCATCAAATGCTGCCTTTAAATTTTGGAATCTTCTTCTTGAAACCTAGCGACCATGTGGTGAGGAAGCCCAAGTAGCTATGCCAAGATACTGGCAAGGAGGGCTAAGCAAAGCTTAGGGTTAAGACCTCAGGTGAGTTCCTTGCTGAAAGCCAGTATAATTTTCCAGGTATAGAACTGAAGCCATTTAGGATGCTGGAGTCAGAGCCACCAACTGACTTGTGATAAGCCCCAGCAGGCACTACATGAACCCAAACTCCTTAACTTAACAAGCGGAATCCTTAACTCTGAGAATCATGAGGATACCTAAGAACTGTATTTTAAACCACTAAATTCTTTTCAGACCTTTTTATCATGGTAAAATCCACATAATAAAAATTGCTATTTTAACCATTTTTAAGGGTACAATTCAGTGGCATTTATTATGCTTGCAAGCTTGTGCATTCATAACTAGGATCTATTTAAAAATCTTTGTAACTGCACCAAAGAGAAATTCCAAACTGCTTTAGTAGTTCCTCTCATTTCACCCTCTTCATAGCCCCTGGTAACCATAACCTACTTTCTATCTCCAAGGACTGGCTTATTCTAGATACTTTAAGGAGTCGTACAATATCTGTTCTTTTACATCTGGCTTATTTTATTTAACATAGTGTTTTCAAGGTTCATCTATGTTGGAGCATATATCAAAACTTTTTATTTTTATGGCTGAATAATATTCCATTATACATATACACACTATATACATGTACACACACACACATACACCACATTGTGTTTATCCATGTATCTGTTGACAGTCACTTGGGTTGTTTCCACTTGGGTTGTTTCCACTTGCTAACATTTCAATTAGCACTGGTGTAGAAGTCTCTGTTTTAGTCTCTGCTTTCAGTTCTTTTCAGTAAATACCTAGGAGTGGAACTGCTAAGCCATATGGGAATTCTGTATTTAACTTCTTGGATAACTATCACATGGTTTTTCACACTAGCTACTAATTCCACAAGCCACTAATTTAAAGGGTGATATGTTTCAACTTCCAAAATTATAAAACAATACTACCTTTATCAACACTGCTAGTGCCTTCCAAACTCCTGAGGATACCCACAAAAAAATCTTAGCATTAGAGAAAAATACATGTAGTTTCCCAACTACATGAAAGATGTCTATGTGAAAGTTATCTAACTATCTGAAGGCTCTAAATCCAGTAAGGTCATCCATAAAATCTTATGAAATACCTCTAAGAATACATGAAGGAATTCATGTATGTACAATATTCACTGTCACTAGACTAGTTCATCTATGCACCACACATCGAACTTATTAAATTATCATCTGATACCACACGTGACCTCATGGCTTTTGATAACCTGCATGCATCTTTCATTATTTCTACTTATACACCCAAATCTCTATTGTTCTTGTAGCTCCCTAATACATGAAATTCCCTTTTGTTTAATTTTTAAGTTTCTTGGCTTCAAACAGGAGGAAGAGAAAGCAAAAATAAAAAAATCACAGAAGAGAAATAAAGCATTCTAAAAAATTCATTTCCCTAATTAATATTTTAAATGTCCAAATAAGTTTGTTAATGCTGAAGAAACAGTACTCTTAAAGAGTCACATGCATAATAACAAATTAAGTATTCAAAGAATCCTATTGGGGAAAAACTGCTTAACTTTATTTTTACTCAATGTTTGCCAAATTTTTATGACTATGAAGTCTGATTTTCACAAATATAAAATGCCAGAGAATGTAAGTTTGCTCCTCTATGTTAGGCCAATACTAAACATTTTTATTCTTTCTGGAATTTTCTTAAAATATCATTCAAAAAATCCTGAAAATGGTTGACCATACAGTCATAATCTGTATTTATGAGAAAGAAAAAAACTACTTCTACAATATGTATACTGTTTCTACCACTATTCACAAATAAACAGTATCAAGCAAATAACATAAATTAATACCTCAAAGGTAACGGCAACTGCCTGCAGTATGTACACCTCTCAGGTCTTCCTGGTTCAGACAAGAGGAGAGAAATATGCACAGGAAGGGGAAAGGGTGCATGTACAAAGTGTTTTAGGAACAGAAGTGAAGATAGGACAAACTAAAGCAGAAGTTTTAAACTTTTCCTGCATACAGAATTACTTGGGCAACTTTTCCACATCTCCATGACGAGGCCACGTTTCAACTCAATTAAATCAGAAGCTCTGGCCCAGGTAAGTGTAAGTTTAAATCTTACCAAGTGAAAATGTACATTCAAGGCTAAAAACCACTTCTCTGAAGTTATTAGGATAATGGAAGGAACACAGAAAAAGTCATATGCAAACATCGTATCTTTGAGAGATAATGTCAGATCTCTGTGTTAGACACCCAGGGTATTTCAGAAAGTTTTCCTGTCTGAATAATTCATGCCAACTTTCTATAAATATTAGCTTCTGGGTGATTACTCATCTCTTCTCTAGTAGACTTCAGTAAACTTGATTTATCTTAATACCTTAGAGGCAAAAGGGTCAGAGTAGAGAGTGGCCAACTTTCACGCATGCGGGTTTGACTTGGGGAGTTGTTTTACTTGTTACCATCATGGGATAATTTCTGATTTTTACACTTGATAAATTTTGATTACTTTGAAAATAAATAAGGTGGCAGTAATTTTGGGATAAAGAAGGTCTTCAGAGCACTCAGAGGATTCTTCTATATAATTTTCTAGCACAAACAGCATTTCTTACATTCTATCTTGTGAAATGTATTTTCCTAAGATACAGCTGAGCTTCATTTTCAAAATGGGCTTTACAGTCAATGAAAAACAAGCATCTAATGATGATACTAATAATTCTATAATGTATTATATATGGAAATGTACATGTAATGTGTGTGTCTATGGGTTACTGCATTGGGTTCAACCCTTTACCTGTGAGACTTCTTTGATTCTGGAAGAAGGAGAAGACTTCACCAGCCCTAATTCCTATTTCAGGGAGATAGACCAGGAAGTTTTGTCACCAACTGGGTATCATGCTTCTTACAGAAAAAGTATCATCGTCCTTTTACATTTTAGATGTTTTGAAAAAAAATTATCAAATTCACTCAAAAGTCTATTCCTATAATGGATTGAAAACATGTGATATTATAACCTCTTTAAACGCTGCATTAAATTTAAGAAGCACATGCTAATGGTTAAATAAAAGATAAATCTAAAGAAAATTATTAACTGAACATTCAGCAACAGAGAATTTTCATAGAAAAGTCACTTATCCTGCAACCTATCAACGTCAGTATTTGAAAAATCAGATATTTAGTTGGAAATATCGGTTAAGAATGAGTGTTCTGGAGTCTAACTGAACAGGACTACTAACTTATATAAAGTACTTATATAAAGTACTTTTTGAAAAGTAAAAACAAGTGATAGCTATTATTATCACTTGTTCATGTACATGTGGACATTCATTAGATGTGATCATCATTTTGAAAACCAAGCTCGGCTGAATTTTAAGAAAATATACTACATCATTTCATAGGGTAGAAGTTTTCATAGATGCCTTAGGACCATCATAGCTTTCCATGCCCAATGTACTAATAGCCCCATGGGGAAGAGAGTAAGGTTGCAGGTGTCCCTCAGGTGCAGGTGGGGGATAGTCTGTGGTTAGGGATAGTCAGTCTCTTTGGGATGGTCTGTTCAGTCAGTCAGTGTATCTAGAATACTTGTTGGGTATGGAATGGTGACTCTGTATAAAATGGTCAGCCACTGTACTTGTAAGTACCTGGAGTGCAAATTCCACGGCTGTGTAAAGGATAGTCAGTATGAAGGAATATTTACTATTTCTGAAACTTTCTCGGGTGCCAAGTCATTACTAAACTATCACCTCTCAGTTTCAAACTCACATTGAGACTGGTCTGTGAGACCAACCTGGTCTCTGAATCTACACTAATTAGAGTGGCAGGGCCATGCACTAGAGGAGGAGGCCAATCACTTGGGGTAATGCCCACAAAGTCATACTTCTTCTGCAGCACTTTATTGGAATGGAGAAATGTCTGCTCATTAAGGGTGGCTCTGGGGAAGGAGAGCAGGAGTGGGGCTTTTCTGAGACCAAGGCTTCCACACTCTAGGAAGCAGCTGGCTGAAGGTGATTGCTAGAATATGGAAGGCTTGGTCCCAGCAGTGCTGCACTTTTCTGGTCTTTCCTGGTCTAGGAACAGTGGAGCTAAAGTTATATTGAAGCACACACATGGCCTCCGACATTAGTCTCGGTGTTCCCAGAGAGGGGATTACAGAAAGGACCAAACTAATTGGAAAATTAATTTTTGCCAATGTCTCAGGACAAAGAGAAGAGAGGGGAGGGGAGGAGATGGGAGGAGAGGGGATGGGAGAATTAAATCAACTAAAGTTATCTAATAAGTCTGGTCTGCCACAAGGAAGATTAAAATAATTCTATTTGCTACATATGACAGCACTGGGAAGTTGTCCCTTTTAGGAACTTAGTGAGATGGCCAACAAGTTCTCACTGATGGGGCAAAATGATAACCGACTCCTCCATTACAAAATGTAAGTGACATGGCTCTGATTTGCTTTTTCTATTTGTTTTCCTAACTCTGATATCTGTCATTTAAAGGAATAGTTCTCAGGGCAAAGTGCAAAATGTGCAATCCTCTTCTTATACAAATACTGAAGGAGACCTCAGGGTCTCAGGAAGTCTTCAGTCATCTGGGAAGTAACAAGAACAGTGGGAAAGAGGAGATATGATTTGCTGTCCACAAGGATATAAGCCAAGTAATTCAGGTGAAATATGGACATAAGGTACTGGGAGAAAGCTTTCACTACAGACAGAGCAAGAGGCAGAGAAGAAGTCTGTGATTTCATATACAGGGAAGAAAAACTCCCTAGGTGACTGGACAGATTTAATTACAGAACTCTTCCTTCATTTTACTTCTAATTGCATTGAGTTTATATTTTACCAAGCATTTAAAAAATACTCTATATTCACTAGCCTTGTAATTGGTTTCCTCCTCTATGCTCCTGTAGTACTTTATTTCAGAAATTATCCTATTTTATAATTTATTCATATATTTGTTTGTTTCTTTGTTTATTTAAAATTTTTAAGGTAGGCTCCACACCCAGTGTAGAGCCTAACACTGGGCTTGAATTCATGAACCTGAGATCAAGATCTGAGCTGAGATCAAGAGTTGGAGGTTTAACTGACCGAGCCACCCAGGCACTCCAGTAATTATTTATTGTACATCTCTTTCCTATTTCCTCCCTTTGCTCCCATATAAACATGGCTGTACACTCATGCACATACTCATGTGTGCATAGATGCAGAGCAATGTTAAGCCAAAAGTTTTAAAGAGTCTGAGATTTACCCTACTTGCAAGCTGTTTGGGTTAGTACAACACAGTCTTTAATAATTAGTCATATTTCTTTGGGTCAAACAGACCATTCGTTACAGCAAAAACCACAGTTAATGAAATGAGGGGTAGATATTTGTCTGCATGTACAGTAGTATTTACCATAAAAGACGAATTCCAAAGTTAGGAAACTTCAAATAAAGTTCCAGAGGCTGCTGGTACAAGTGCTTGTCCACCTCCCTGAAGGAGAAATAACTCGTTAATCTGAAGTGTTAGAAACTCCTTCAAGTGAAAGGAAAGGTGTCTCTGGATTTATTACACTGAAATATAAGGAAATGTCACTGTAAAAGATAAGGCAAAGGAGAAGGCATTATCTTTTCTGCCTTGGGACTTTGACAGGAAGAGAGATAGTTTTACATCTCCCTGGTACTACACAGTATCTCCAGACTCCAAGGCTGTTTGCTATTCAAACATGTCCTTTACTCAGAAGGCCCCAAAGTTGTAGGAACACAAGAAATCCATGGAGAACTTTCTCTCAACAATCAGGATCCATGAGTAGTCTGGTATACACTGAGTTAAAATATTATTTATGATTGAATAAATTTAAGGAACTCACTTTTTATTAGCAATTTTTACAAAGTAAACAAATACTATTTATTCTATTCAAATTATGCATAAAACAGTATAGTACTATATGTGAGGACATAAATAAATCAACTGGGTATGGTTCCAAAACAGATAATACAAGACAAAGGTCCACTTAGACTGCCCTGTTAAAAGCTATATGATTTTCAAGCAGAATGTGGACATATGCAGAAATATGGAAAAGGATAAAAGAATGAAGGTTCAGGGTATAGAGTACATAATTAAAAGAACAAGGCTTCTCATAAAATTTGTCTTAAAACATGTCACGAGTATTTTCATGCATCATTGTTTCTAGCCTGTAAGCCAAGATGTATTACCTTTATCATATTTCTATTACCACCCCTTTTATCTCCTGAGTATCATAAAAGCTCAAGATTGCAAGGGATCTTATGAATCCCCTAGCTAATTTACCTAGTGATGACTAAGTCACCATGAAGTTGTCCTTAACAACAGTTTGTACATCCTAGGATTCAATATTTCAAGTAACTGGAAATTCACAACACCAGAAACAGGATATTTCATCTTTGAATATACCAGAGCATATGCCCTTACTCTGAACCGAACCCCTTTTCCATCTTTGGTTCTACTTCTTGAAGTCATCAGAAATTAGTGTAGACTGCACTATACATTATAAACTACTTAAGAATTACTCACTCTCTTCTGCACTTTGCCTTTTATTTTAAAAACTAAACATCCCCTTGGCTCTGTCCCTGCAATTGTTCAGATGATATAATTTTAAACATATATATTTCAGGGATTTCTCCTCTAAACACACTTGTTTAAAAGTCAGGTTCACTATGGCTGGGATAAGCCAGTGCTCTGACAATTATTTCTTTAGCAAATTAGTGTATGGGCATTGACTGAGCGTGGAATCAAATCATACTGATACAAGAAGATGTTAGCAGACAGTCTAAGATTTACTACTGCCTCCCAGTCTATAGTCTTAGAAGCTATGATTATCAATATAATTCAAAAGAAAAGAAATGATCACACACCTTTCTGTGATTAATGATGAAAAGATAGTCATTCTATCTAATGAAGTACATAAACTGTGCTAAAAAAAAGGAAAAATGAAATTAGATTCTTCATTTAGTATTAAGAGCTTAACGCAAGATCTCATTTATTTTCCTTCTTTTAGTCTTTTATCCAAACACACATGAGCATTCAATCTCTGTCACTGCCTGCCTTATGCACATTGCAGAAGCTCACTTGACCAACACCATTGTTTTTGTGTATTCAAACTCTTTCACTTCCCCAAACTTGGAGTGCTATGAAAAGCCAAGCTAAAGACATTGCTTAAATAAAATTGGGAGTGTTAAATATTTATCCAAAGTAATTAAAATTTTTCTATAGTTAATATTTGAGTTGTTAAATAACTACAGATCTCAGTAAATAAGTATGAGTCAATGCTTAACTCTACTATAAAATTGGATCTCACTCATTCAGAAACCTCTTATTCAGCATCTACTCTGTGTCAGGCAATATTCTTGTGATGGGTAGACTCTGGTTTGACAGTTGTGTTCCATTCCTTCTAGTCTCCTTGAGAACTGGTTGGACATGCTCATAGACTGGTCATCTTCATAAAGCTGTTACAGGACTGCTCATGAACTACATTCACTTAGTACTATAAGATGTATTTCATCAAACCCAAGATATTAATTTTACCCCACATTTTAGAATGTATCTTAAGACTGTTTCGTTGTTGTTGTTCTTTTAACAACCAGGAAACAGTGAAGTGGGATATTTTTTAAAAATGATAAATTCCCAGTATTTTTTATTGGAAAGAGGATGATTCTCTATAAAAAACAAGTCCTTGTTGACTTAGAGTTGAAAAGTAACTCAAAAGATTTTTTAATTTTTTTTCACTTTTTTCTTGCTTTTATTTTTTTATAGTTTATTGTCAAATTGGTTTACATATAACACCCACTGCTCATTCCAACAAGTGTCCACCCCAATTCCCATCACCCCCCTTCCCTTCTTCCTCACCCCCATCAACCCTCAGCTTGTTCTCAGCATTCAAGAGTCTCTCATGGTTTGCCACCCTCCCTCTCACCAACTATTTTTCCCCTTCTTCTCCCACTTCGTCCTCTGTTAACTTACTCCTAATCCACTTATATGTGCAAACATATGGTATTTGTCCTTCTCTACCTGACTTATTTCGCTCAGCATAACACCTTCTAGTTCCATCCATGTTGCTACTTATGGCCAGATTTCATTCTTTCACATTGCCATGTAGTATTCCATTTTACAGATGAACCACATCTTCTCGATCCATTCATTAGTTGATGGACACTTAGGTTCTTTCCATGTTTTGGCTGTTGTTGAGAGTGCTGTTATGAACATTGGGGTACATGTGCCCCTATGCATCAGCACTCCTGTATCCCTTGGGTAAATCCTAGCAGTGATACTGCTGGGTCCTAGGGGAGTTCTATTGTTAATTTTTTGAGGAACCTCCATACTGTTTTCCAGAGGGGTTGCACCAGCTTACATTTTCACCAACAGTGTAGGAGGGTGCCCGTTTCTCCACCTCCTCGCCAGCATCTGGAGTCACCTGGTTTGTTCATTTTAGCCACAATGTACAGAAATCGGTTGCATTTTTATACACCAACAATGAAGCAACAGAAAGAGAAATCAAGAAACTGATCCAATTCACAATTGCACAAAAAAACATAAAGTACCTAGGAATAAACCTAACCAAGGATATAAGAGATCTGTATGATGAAAACTATTGAAAACTTATAAAGGAAATTGAAGAAGACACAAAGAAATGGAAAAACATTCCATGCTAATAGATAGGAAGAATAAATATAGTTAAAATGTCATCACTACCCAAAGCAATCTACACACTCAATGCAATCCCAATCAAAATTGCACCAGCATACTTCTCAAAACTACAACAAACTATCTTAAAATTTGTATGGAACCACAAAAGACCCCGAATAGCCAAAGTACTATGAAGAAGAAAACCAAAATGGGAGATATCATCATCCCAGACTTTAGCCTCAACTACAAAGCTGTCATCATCAAGACAACATGGTAGTGGCACAAAAACAGACACATAGACCAATGGAATAGAATTGAGAGCTCAGAAGTGAACCCAAAAGTATACAGCCAACTAATTTTTGACAAAGCAGAAAAGAGTATCCAATGGAAAAAACACAGCCTCTTTAACAGATGGTGCTGGGAGAACTAGGCAGAACAGTCAGAAGAATGAAACTAGATCATTTTCTCACACCATACACAAAAATAAACTCAAAATGGATCAAGGACCTAAACGTGAGATACAAAACCATAAAAGTTTTAATAGAGAACAAAGGTAGTAAGTTCTATGACATCAGCCATAAACATGAAAGGATGTTCACTATTATTAATCATCAGAGAAATACAAATCAAAACTATAATGAGACATCACCCTACACCAGTCAGAAATGGCTAAAATTAACATAGGAAACAACAGGTGTTGGTGAGGATGCGGAAAAAGAAAATACTTCCTCCATTGTTGGCGATGGTGCAGCCACTCTGGAAGACAGTATGGAGGTTATTCAAGAAGTTAAAAATAGAACTACCCTATAATCCAGGAATTGTACTACTAGTTATTTACCCTAAGGAAACAAAAATTGATACTTAAAAGGGAAACATGCGCCTTGATATTTACAGCAACATTATCTACAATAGTCAAATTATGGAAACAACCCAAATGTTCATCCACTGATGAATAGATAAAAAAGATGTGGTACATATATACAATGGGATATTATTCAGCCATCAAAAGGAGTAAAATTTTGCCTTTTGTAATGACATGGATGGAGCTAAAGTATTATGCTAAGCGAAATAAGACAAGGAAAGACAAATACTATATTATTTCACTCGTATGTGGAGTTTAAGAAACAAAACAAATAAGCAAAGGGGAAAAAAAAGGAAGAGTGACAAACCAAGAAACAGACTCTTAACTATAGAGAACAAACTGATGGTTACCAGAGAGGAGGTGGGGGATTAAATAGTTGATGCGGATTAAGAAGTACACTTGTGACGAGTAGTGGGTGTTGTACGGAATTGTTGAGTCACTATGCTGTACACCTGAAACTAATATTACAATCTATGTTAACTAAATAAAATTTAAATAAAAACTTTAAAAAAAGAAAAAAGATTCAAACACAAAATGTGAGAAAATTTTAGGAATATCTCAATTAGATTATTTTATGTCCTGTTTTATATATGCACAAAGTGGCATATGATTAAAACATCTTTCTATGCAAGTTTTTTTCCTAAGTATAATGTAAAAATTCTAAATAAGGTATCAGGGTTTTATTATTTGAGTGACAGTATTTCTTATATTATGGTAATACATAAAATATTTTACAGTAAATAACACCTTAGAATGAATTAACAAAGTATATAATGCAAAATGATAAGGGGAACATAAAATTGTAGTTGGAGTGCAAATATTAGAGAAAGGAGTCATCTGCAAATGGCATGATTATCAATCATGTGAGTAGCATCCCTGAGATTATTAGGTGTGATATTATGGGGTTCAAGTTTAGTAAGCCCTCCTCCACCAAGTCAATCCAGGAGTATTGCTCCCTGTTCAGATAGATTGCCATTGATACCAACAACGTCTCCATGGAGAAGACTTTGGAGATTCAAGAAGCCGTGCTCATTTGATACCCTCAGGCTGATACCTCCTGGTATATTTCCTGAAAATGTATTTTTGAACCTGTTGCAGTACAAAATCTCTCTCTTACTGTATGATATATTCATGAGTATCAAGATTATAGATTATAGCCAGGCTGCCTGAATTTCTATCCTAGCTTTATAATTTTCTAGCCAGCTCTATGTTTTGGGGGAGGTTATTCCAAACTCTTTGGGTCTCAGTTGCCTCATTCACAAAATAGGCATACTAATAAAACTTACCTCATTGTATTTTTATGTGCACTAAATTTGCTAAAATTTGTAATATTTGTCTAGAATATAGTAAACACTATATTAAACAGAAAACTGATCTACTAACAACTTAGGTAGAACAGTTACTTTTAACTAGGCAGCCTTCAGGAACAAGTATACACACACACACACACACACACACACACACACACACACAGCTCAGACTTTTATAGCATCCTACTTTATCTTCCTACCATAAAAACACAGCACACTAAATAAAATACAACTTTTCACAATCAAAATTTTATAAACATCAAAGTATTCATTAGTAATGACAATTAACTTTACTTGTCTCTGCAAACATACATATAAACACCATTAGTGACTAAACAATGTAACTGACCATACATCGACTCTGATCTTTGAAATTAACCTCTGATAGGAGTTTATCTCATTTTTCTCATATTCTGTTTATGTAAGAATCCAAAATTCAGGGCTCATTAAAGATTCAAGTTGATTAGGTTTCGGTTCACCAAAATTTTCCCATTTTCAGCTTTATTTATAACAATACAATAAAATTTCAACTAACTGGAAATTAGTCTAATAGTCCTCAGTCAAAATTGTCCATAACTTTTTCACAGGCATTCCCATATGCACATACTCATCTAAGTATAATCATAGCCTAACTTAATTTTCTAATAATTGCATTGAGACTTAGAACTCCAATAAGTTTGCAAATAAAGTCAATCCTTAGACATTACTTCATTTCTAAATAATTCTCACCCTAAATTAAAAATTCCACAAATTGTACTGGGTCTACACACCCTTTCTCTCGCCACCCTACCCTTTACATATATATTCAATGAAGCTCTTGGATTGGCTACAGAAAAAAGAATTATAATGAGACTACAAAATCATGATATTTGTAGATCCTCTTACTAGAAATGTAGGAGGAATGTTTAGATGTAGCAATAAATGGACTATACAAGCCTACCTGTGAGCCTGTTGAATGGTAAGTGGAACAGCTGTGATTTCTCCTTGGCCAGGACCCAGAGTGTAGTAGAGCTTGAAAAGAAAGGAAACTGTCCAGACATCTTTGGCGAGGGAGAACAGATAGGGTTCTGTATGACATCCTAATTAGAGGGGGTGATTATGTGGCAGTCGGTAGCCAGAACAGGCCCACTTCTACCCCTCCATCCATACTCTGCAATCCAGCTATATAGACTACATGTAGTTTACCAAGCATTCCATGTTTTTCACTTCATGGCTTTGAATATACACTGGTTTTTTTTTTTTTTTTTTTTTTTTTTTTTTTTTTTTTTTTTTTTTTTTTNGTTTTTTTTTTTTTTTTTTTTTTTTTTTTTGTCTTTTCTCACCATCTTTCCCATTGGGCTAGTTTCAGGGTACATTTCAAGATTTACTTCCAATGTGACCACTCCAAGAGTGTGCCCTAACTCACAATCTCAAAAGCTTTAATTATGCTCCATTTCATACATTTTGCAGTTCTATCATGATGTTTATTATAGTGCATTGTAACAATTGGTTTGCTTATCTACCTCCTCTTTAGATGATATGGTCCTTAAAAGTAGAAACTAGCGAATAATCCTTTACCTATCACATATTATGAGTACAAAAAATGTTTACTGAATTCTAGCTTCCAGTGAGCTGCATAGGTTTGACTTTTAAACTTGGGAAAACCCAAATAAGATTCCCCTAACAAAAATGTTTTTGCTTATAATGCTTAGCATCAAGTTCTTACTTTCTGAAATAAGTTTTCATTTTTGATGTCTCATTTCTTTTTTCTTACTAATTCAATGCTTCTGCCATAGTGTTTAGCCTAACCAAGACTGTTATATGTCTGACTGTGAAACATATTAGGCTCTATTATCCACATAAGAGCACCAAAGTTTTCCATTTGATGTAGTAAGCAAAATTCTCTTTGACATGCACAGCAGTCATTTCACACAAACCAAAGCTTTTTCATCAGCATATATTGTACTCATTTTCAATTTACAAGGATGGTTTTTGAACACCACCAGCTGAGAAGAGATATGTGTGTTTGTGTTTTAATTTGGTGTATGTATAGCCTGTCTTTATCATCATTTCCCTGTGGGTTTTTTTCCTATTTTATATTTACTTTCCAATTCCCCTTTTTTTCTCCCTAATTTTATGAGAAACATTCATAAGCTCATCACTGCATTCCAGAAGGACACATAGGAATTATCGTAATCAACTTACTTAAAAGGCTAGATAAAGGATGAGAAACTGTCTTTGAAAAGAAAAAGGAAGAGGATTTATTGATGCATGCTTTAATGCCTCTATTTGCAAATACTCTGTACATATTACCACCATCTGAAGATGAATTACTTGAAGGAAGGAAAGGTATTTGGTTTTTTCTTATCTCTTTAAACCAAAGCTGAATTTTTTAGATTGGCCCATTGGTCCTATGTCTTTCATATTTGCTTTTTGAAGCACTATCATACTATAGTTTATTTAGAATTGCAGATGTATATACCACACTTGGGGACAAATGAGATGACTTATTTGTGTATTGAATCTTTAATGATCCTTCTCAGAGAAGACTTCAGAGGGAAGTTTTGAAAAGTTACCAGAGAGCACAGTAATGAGATACTGCCTTCAATTCAGTGTTGAACTGAGACCAAGTGAACTAATAAGCAGTTGTTTCCATGGAGCAATAATTCAAAAACAATCCCAAATGAATACTCCCAAGAATTTTAAAGTCAACTGCACATTTTTCCAGTATCAATTTTCAAAAAACTTCTTCTTACAATCACTCCAATTTTTTTCTAAAGCATATTCTAAAATTGTAGTATTTTAGTAAACTGGAAGTCTTTTTTCCAAGATAGCATAGTTTTTAAAGTTTTTAATGAATTCACTCCATGTTTGAGAATGGTTGACTTTCTTGTGGCCAAGCAGATCTCAGGCTGCCAAAGTAGTTAAATAATTTTATTTCACAGATATTTTCATAACAGGCTGAGCCAGATGAAGGGACCCCTTTTCAAGTAAAAAAAAAAAAAAAAAGAGTTCAATTGGAAATTTCATATGGCTCAACTTAGTGTGTATGTTTGTGTATGTGTTTTTTCATATTGTATATTTTAACCCAGTACTGATTAAAACATAAAATAGCTCAATAATTATATCAAATAACTACCACCAAAAAAGTGGATCTTCATATGTAAAAACATCACATGAATAAAACCTATCAATATCAATTAAATGAAAAATTACACAATTTACATTTCTCTGTGTTTTGTTTAGCTATAATACATATACTCATCCATGTATCTTGAATGTAGTAATGGAAGCCAAATCAGCAGATAAGCTCAAAACCTTAGCCAGAAGTAGTACAAATCTTACTCCAAATGTATGGTAAATTTATTTGGCAATCTGTATGCATTTCTAATAGGTAAATAATGGGATATGCATGCACACGATGGCATTCATTTCTTAATCAGGCCTGGAATTTATTTTATTTTGCCAATAGTTATACAAAGATAATTCTTTTTTTGTCACTTTTTGCTTTAGTCACAACACCATACCAGGGTTTTAATAATGACATTCATTGTCTGGATTTCCTTTCCTCTACCTTCAATTACTAGGAAAACAAACAAACAAAAACCTTAGAGGTAGACTGGGTCTGACAAAGAAGACAACAAAAAACAGAGGTTATCAAAGAATGAATAATAGATATTGAAAGGTCAAACGGTGAATAAAACAAATTTGTAACTATCAGTAGTAGGATTCATAATAACGATGATAAATAACCACATCGGTCACATTCAAATCTCCTACATCTCAAGGAAGATAAATATTTTTCAGTCAAACTGTAATTCTTCTCACAACAGTGTGAAGGCATGTCAGGCCAGGCTCTCAGAAAACAAAACACAACATGTGTTGATAAATGGTGATGGGAGTGTTGGTAAGCTCCTGTTTATTTGAAATCCTTTGCCAGGTGAAAAATTTTAAGTATATATAAAGATATTATCTGAAAGTCCTAGAAATCACTCTATAATTATCAAGTAAATTTTTATCTCAGAAAATGTTTCTAAAAAATGGTAAACTTACAACAACATTCATTTTAGACTCTCCTCCATCTGTGTTGTTGATGGTTTCTGGGGGTGGGGGGAAAGATGATTTATAAGGATCTTGTTCCCTGAGAAGCTAGAGTCATTCATTTAATGTACTCACATTTGATCTTCTTGAAGTTGAAAATGGAAACCTCACAGTTTCTGTCATAGGTTGTGCAAAGTGCTTACTTATATTTTCAGCAACATAAAATATAAGAAGCCAAAACGGGATGCATAATGGTTTCCTATGAACAAAACTTAACATATATTTTTGAGATTTGAAAACCCATGTGCACTAAACAAGTGTGCACTTCTATGATTCTTCCATTAACCTATTCATTGATCAAATACATGCCCCAAAGTGTCACAATGCTTTCCGACTTTCTGTAGACTAGGGCTTTTGTTTCAGGTCCTGATCCTCACTTAAGTGCCTCATGCAAAAATTTTCAGTAAGAATATGTTATCAGACAAAAGAAGAGAGATGACAATAGGGTGGACACCATTAGATATGAATCCAGATGTGTCTTGAGGTCACTTCCTAAATTTATGATCAAGATTAG
This sequence comes from Hyaena hyaena, assembly GCF_003009895.1. Lineage (NCBI taxonomy): Eukaryota > Metazoa > Chordata > Mammalia > Carnivora > Hyaenidae > Hyaena > Hyaena hyaena. The sequence continues at coordinate 56,695 of NW_024081403.1, forward strand.
CTTCAAATCCCATTGGATGCCGTGTAAAATGTCTAATGTAATCACTTTCTCTGATCATCTCTGGTGTCTTAACGTCTTAAGATCATTCCTTGGTTCAAATTCTGATCTCCACTGAACTCTCTTTCTCCTCTCTGTGTCTTGCTGTAAGCCCAAAACTGAATTTGGCATTTAAACATTATATATGGTCTAGACACTCTTTTATGTAAATCTGTTGTCAACATAGTGCAATCGGGAAATTTTATCCCAGATGCCAAGATATACTACTAAGCCAAAATAATCAAAGCAATATGGAACTGGCACAAAAATCTGCACAGAGATTAATGGAACAGAATAGAGAACACAGGAATAAATTCAGTTAATCTATGATAAAGGAGATAAGCACATACAATGAGGTAAAAGACGGCCTCTTCAATAAATTATGTAGGGAAAATTTGATAGCTACATGAAAAAGAATGAAACCGGTTCACTGTCTTACAGCATACACAAAAATCAACTCAGGGGCGCCTGGGTGGCTCAGTCAGTTAAACGTTCGATTTCGGCTCAGGTCATGATCTCACAGTTCGTGGGTTCGAGCCCCATGTCGGGCTCTGTGCTGACGGCTAACTCAGAGCCTGGAGCCTGTTTCAGGTTCTGTATCTCCCTCTCTCTGACCCTCCCCTGTTCATGCTGTCTCAATCTCTCTCAGAAATAAATAAAAAAACATATATTAAAAAAAATCAAATCAAAATGGAACTAAAGAACTAAATGTGAGACCTGAGGTCATAAAACTCCTGGAAGAAAACATAGACACTTATCTCTTTGACATTGGCCTTAGCAACACTTTTTATGTATCTGTCCTTAAGGAAGGGATATAAAAGCAAAATTAAACTATCGTGACTATACCAAAATAGAAGACTTTTGCACAGTAAAAGAAACATCAACAAAATAAAAAGACAACCCAGCGAGTGGGAAAATATATTTGCAAATAATCTGTCTGATAAGGGGTTAATATCCAAACTGTATAAAGAGTAAAACTCAACACCAAAAGAAAATAAATAAATCTGTTTTTAAAATGAGCAGAGGACCTGAATAGACAGACATTCTTCCAAAGAAGATACAAAGATGGCCAACATGCACATGAGAAGATGGTCATTATCTCTAATCAGGGAAATGAAAGTCAAAATCACAATGAGATTCCCCCCTCAGCTGTCAGAAGAGCTATTATCAAAAGGACAAGATACAATAGAGTTGGTAAGGATGTAGGAGAAAAAGAAACCCTCATAAACTATTGTTGGGAATGTAAATTAGTGCAGCCACCATGGAAACAGTATGGAGGTTCCTCAAAAAAAAAAAATATATATATATAAATACCATATGATCCAGTAATTCTACTACTGGGTATTGACTAAAAGAAAACAAAGCACTTAATTGAAAAGATACACACACAACTAAGTTTATTGCAGCATTATTGACAATAGTTAAGATATGGGGGCACCACAAGTATCTCAATAAACAAATGGATTGGGGCACCTGGGTGGCTCAGTCGGTTAAGCGTCCGACTTCAGCTCAGGTCATGATCTCACGGTTCATGGGTTCAAGCCCTGCGTCAGGCCCTGTGCTGACAGCTAGCTCAGAGCCTGGAGCCTATTTCAGATTCTGTGTCTCCCTCTCTCTCTGACCCTCCCCTGTTCATGCTCTCTCTCTCTCTCCCAGAAATAAATGAAATATTAAAAAATTTTTAAAAAAGGTATCTGACTTTAGCTCAGGTCATGATCTCACAGTTCATGGGTCAAGCCCATGTCTGGCTCTGTGCTAAAATCTCAGATTCTTGAGCCTGCTTCAGATTCTGTGTCCCCCCTCTCTCTCTGCCCCTCCCCCTGCTCGTGCTCTGTCTCTCAAAAATAAATAAATGTTAAAAAATATTTTTAAATAAACAAATGGATAAAGATGAGTATATATTACACAATGGACTATTACTCGGCCATAATAAAAAAAAATATGCAATCTTGCCATTTTCAACAACCTGAATGGACCTAGAGAGTGTAGTGATAAGTGAGATAAGTCAAAGATAAATACCTTATGAATTTACTTATATGTGCAATCTAAAACAACAAAATGAACATACAAAGCAGGAAGACATCTGTAAATACAAAGAACAAACTGGTGGTGCCACAGGGAGGAGGAGGTGGGGAGATGGGCAAAATGGCTGAGTGGAAAGTATAGGCTTCCAATTATGGAAGTTAAGGTGATGACTTTAACTATTCCACAGTGTAGGGAATATAGTCAATGTCATTTTAATAGTGTTGTGTGTTAACAGATGGCAGCTTCACTTGTGGTGAGCATAGCATACATAGTATATAGAATGGTTGAGTCACTATGCTGTACACGTGAAACTAAGATAAGATTGTGTTGTCCACTCTACTTCAGTTTAAAAAATCAGATTTTACATAAATACCAAATTCTTGGGATTATTTTTAAAAAATAGTAAGAAGTGTCTTCACTGAACATTTATTTCCCAAGGCAATAATCTACTAGAGCTTATTTTCAGGAGCTCATTTCTCATGAAGTGTCTTTTATCCAGATCACCTGGTCTTCCTTATCCTATGTACAAACTTCAGGCTTCACTTTTTTTAGTAAGTCCCTATATCACAGACAGAGGTGAGTTTACAAGCCTATTTCATATCAATCTAGTATCAATGCAAATGTACAACTTAGCCCCCTTTCTTAAATCTCTTTCACACACAAACACTTATGTATGTACATTCACATATACTACCCATGTAAATATGCCATATTTAGTGAAGGAGACCAATGTAAAGGGATAGATATTGTTTTATTACAGCAAATAGCCTAAATTTGGCAATGAACCTTTTAATCTCTACATCACAAACCATGGTTTCTTTAGTCATACAGGTCTTCTAACTTTCAAACTCCTATTCACTTTTATTTAGACAACTTTTTCTTTATACCCTAATAAATCCTTCCTTTAAGTGTCAAACTCCAATAAAAGGAATATTTTAAATTATTTTCTATACAAAGGTGGTTTCTTTCCTAAGTATAATTATCTTTCACCTGCGAAGATAACTTTTTTTTCATTCCTCTACAGGTCAAGTGATAGTGTCCAACCAGTATTTTCTTTTAGCCTTAATTAAGTCCCTTAAGAGTGATATAGGCAAAATATTACCAAGATTCTAAAGGTAAAGCCTAGCAAGATGGAAAAGAGAATTTTCAAAGTTGGTGCAATAATACTAAGTTTTAAAATGTATCTTTTGCCCACTGAAAGCTAATCAAACTTCAAGTCAGTCAACCTAGGCAACACGAATAAGAAGGATAACTCTTTTTTCCAAGCCCTTCAGCTTGGAAGAGAGGCTAATTATTACCTGAGAAAAACAACTGTGCGTAAATGTTATTTCTGACATTTATCATTTTAATGAACAGAATATTCAAGGTGGGAGGAAGGGTTTATTAGTCTGCTCAGCCTTCTATAAAATGTTCCCCAGAATGAGTAGCTTAAATAGAAATTTATTTTCTAACTATTCTGGAGGCTAGGACTGGATTTTGAGTCCCCTTCTTCTCCCTGTGTCTTCACAGGGCCTTCCCTGTGTGTGTGTGTCTCTCCTAATCATCTCTTCTAACGGTGTCATACTGGATTAAGCTCTGACCTCCTGTCCTCACTTTAACTTAGTTACTGCTGTAGGAGGTTGAACCAACATGGTGGAGAAGTAGGGGAATCTGAACTTCCAGGTTCTCTCAAAGAAGGAATAAAGCCAAAGGACTTTGAACCCCAATAGTCTGGGAGAAAAAGGGAATGAGTCGCTACCAGGGAGACACCGGGACAAGCTGACAGGCCACCCTAAATCTCTAAATACAGTCACATTGTCAAGTACTGGGGTTAGAACTTTTGAATTTGGGGGGACACAATTCAGCACAAAACAAGTTATAAATATGATACTATGTTCTAGTTCAATATTATTCTAAGAGACAGAGTCCACACTGTTATTTTCCTGAATGTTTGAATCACAAGACAGACATTTTAGGACTCTGCCAAACAAAAAATCCAGGCTTAAGGAGAGAAACAGCTGGGTTGAGATGGTTATGGAGGTTTGAGCCTCACAAATATTCTAGGGCACTTATCTTTGAGTGCCATGGTAGGATTGCCCATTGTCATTCACAGTTATGTGATTTTCTTCTTTAACCAATGATTATAAGCATATATGACAATGTCCAATGCTTGAACAGCAAATGTATGATTTGTTTCTTACTCCTCACTCTGCTGAAGTGATCCTTCAAGCCTTGCCAAGATGGTATGCAGTCTGAGTCCCTAGAAATCCAGGAGACAGAGAGGTCCCTACTGACCTACAATGAACATACAAGGATGATAAAGAAATAAGGCCTTGTGTTAAGCACTGAGATTCACCTTGATCAACTCAATGGGAAAAACACAGAAAAAGAAATCTTAAATCATGATAACCAGCTTCACAAACCTATTAGGTAATTTCAATTTAGGTTTGCAACATGAACCAAAGACTTCATCTATAATATTTCCCTGCTTCTAAGATGCCAGGATGGTAACATATGTGTCAATTTCAGAGGTAAACGTGTAAAAATCATGCATCTTAGAATTCGTCTAATGCAGAATGTAGAAAGAGAGGTATTTTTACTTAGATGGTAATTTGGTGTTTCACTGTGACTAACGTACTTTTTATTATTGCTAGAGTTGACAAAGTCTCCATGCCTATTTAAATCCGAATGAATTTTGCTTTTCCATGATTGGACTCTTCACAGTAGCTACACACCTATGTACCAGGATCTCAGTGTTCTTAATCTAAAAATGTTTTCTTGATTACAGGTTACAGTAAGTATTGCAGTGCCTGTAGTGAGATAGGAGAATAAAAAAGAAAATATCATGGCTATTCATGGCTGAAGATGAGCAAGGGAAGAGGCTGCTTTTCTACGTTTATCCTGGGTGACTTTAGCATGACGTTTTTCTATCAGTTTGTGATCTGATGATGAAAAGAACTCAGAATGTAGGTGCTTACACTGTATTTGTTTCTTAAGTTAGTGAATCTTTCAGCAATATGGGATAACCTGGTTACTCAGGAGATCAGTGTATAAAGAGAGCCTTTAACTGATTGCTCAATATTCTCATCACATCAAAACCAGGAATGTTAATTAAAATAAGCTTGATAATACAGCGTGGTTCTAACCATTTTCTCTTTGTTTTCTCTTACTGCTTTGTTATTTCTATTTTCCCTTTATATTTTGCTTCACCAAGTACAGATGCCAAATTCTACTACTATCATTGAGTACACTAATACTCCCATTATTTTCTTGGTGATTTGTCTTCTCTTGTGGATAGGGCAGAGATTAACTATACCCGATACTCTATTCATTATATTATTTACACCTTTAACAAATATTTAAGTGATCAATAAATTTCCCTGCCAAATTCAGGATGTTTTATAGTCAGTACTGATGTAACTAAGTGAAGGTCCAGTTTGTACTTATATAATTAAATGAATGCCAGGGTTGAGAAGGCTACATGGTGATGGGAAAAAGAAGCACTGGCTCTTCAGAGCCTGAGTAAGTCACATAAATTCAGAAGGTTCCTTCCTTCATTCTTTTTTCACGAAAAAAAAAAAATGACATGAAATTCAGAACAGCTGATCTAACACAGCTTCCCAGGGCATGACATAGTCTGTTCAAATAAGAACGGTACTTGTTCTCTAAACCACTCATAACATAGCTGGTTTGCCTCTGGAAGTCATAGACAAGGCTGGGAAAACAGTGAAAGCAGAAAATATTCTTTTGCTCATTAATACCTAAAAAGACGTATTCCCTAATTCAGTCTTGGTGCCATTACAGGCCAAACTGTCCAGTGCCTTTTAACTTTTCTTTAATTCATTTTTTGAGAAACAGAGCATTAGTGGAGGTGGGGCAAAGAGAGAGGAAGACACAGAATCTGAAGCAGGCTCCAGGCTCCAAGCTGTCAGCACAGAGCCTGATGCGGCACTTGAATTCACAAACCATGAGATCATGACTTGAGCTGAAGTTGGCCTCTTAACCAACTGAGCCACCCAGGTGTCCCTGTCCAGTACCTTTTAAAGTCAAGCTTCATCAGCATGAACATCATAGCCTCTACAGGCAGCAAATGCTAAGCATACAGCTTTTAAAAACAGTCTCTATCTGTAGTGCCTGGGTGGTTCAGTTGGTTAAAGTGTCTGACTTTGGCCCAGGTCCTGATCTTATGGCTTTTGAGTTACAGCCCCGCATCAGGCTCTGTGCTGATAGCTCAGAGCCTGAAGCGTGCTTCATATTCTGTGTGTGTGTCTCTCTCTACCCCTCCCCTGCTTGTGCTCTCTCTCTCTCAAAATAAGTAAATAAACTTTTTAAATAGTCTCCATCTGTAAGCAGCTGCCAAAATCACCTGTTATGATCCACCAAAGTCAAAATTATCTTGCTCATAAAAGCCCAAGAATTATGCTCCTGCCCTCATCTGAAGTTTTATTCTCTCCACATTTAGTCCCCAAATCCCATTCTTCCTCTGTTCCTTAATGTTTCTAACCCATTCATTAAATGATGGAGTACTAGAAGTCAATGAACAACACTTCATTCTTTACCATCCAACACAGAACTAACAAGGACCACTGAGTCTTGACAACAGAGATAGAACATAACCCCTATTATTACAAAGCACTCTGGATAATACATATTCTTTGTACAAGCAAATGGACTTTCTAACACTCATTCCAGCATTACCTGTGATATGACCACTTGAGAAAGCATTTGGATCTAAAGAACAAACTACATTACCAAGAATTGCTGTTTTGTAGTCACTTAGTATATAGAGAGGGAAGAGAAGAGATTATACCCTTTTTATCAGATAAGCTGCACCAAACTGAGAAACATCAACTGATGCCTTCCTGTCAATAAGCTCAGTCTTCCTCCTTGACGAGTAGTGATGAAAGGGTTTTAAGTGCTATTCTAGCTTACATCCTTTCACAGGGAAAGAGGAAAGGTGAGTAGCTAATTCCAACAAAGTTTAGATGGTCCAGGATTATAGACAGAGCCTCAAGGAACTGGTCTATCAATTACAACAATTAAATGCCTATTTATCTGGAGGGCCTGGAAGAATTTGCTGCTGCCAGTGGCTCTGCTTTAGGAAGACCAGGCTCTGCTGTTTCTTGGGTGTTGCTCTTACTCTGCTGAACTCCAGTGTCTCCTCCTGACCCTGTGGACTTCCTGGGTACTGACAACAAAGCACAGGACTATTCACTGTGCCAGAGCATCTGGATAATTTGTTTTAGGACATTGACACTCCTGATACTCAGGCCTTCAAACTTAGTCTGAGACATATACCATTGGCCCTCTGGTTTTCAAGTCTTCAGGCTTGGACTGGAACTACACCACCAGCTTTCCTAGGCCTCCAGCTAGCAGATGAGAGATTTTTTAACTTCATAGCCTCCATAATCAAATGAGATGAAAGGAATGGAAAAATTTAGTCCTGAACAGGTGGTCAAAATTGATTAATAGGCTGCAAACTAGCCTTGGATGTACAGATTAGCTGGGCTACCTCAAAAAACAAGCCAAAGTACACAGGGTGGAGAGTCCCAAATACCACCATGAGTAGGGAAATAAAATTACCAAAGTCTCAACAAGAAAAACCAAGAGACACCATTCAAAGAACACTTCCTGAATGAACAGGCCCTGGACAGTCAAAGAGCCCTCTTTAATACAGCAGAACCTGCAGGGGCAGAGTGCATAACAAGATTTTAAAATTACCAAGAGACAGAAAACTATCCAAAATGACAAAACGGAAGAACTCTCCTCCAAAGAAATTCCAGGAAGAAATGACAGCTAAAGAATTGTTCAAAACAGATATAAGCAACATAACTGAACAAGAATTTAGAACAATAGTCATAAAATTAATCGCTGGGCTTGAAAAAAGCATGGAAGACACCAGAGAAATTATTGCTACCAGGACCATAGAGCTTAAAAATAGTTGTGATTAATTTAAAAAAATGCAATAAATGAGATGCACAATAAAATGGAGGCGTCCAATTCATGCATTGAAAAGGCAGAAAGGAGAATAAGTGATTTAGAAGACACAATTATAGAAAAAGAGGACGCTGGGAAAAAGAGAGATAAACTGATCCAGGAACATGAAAGAAGAGTTCGAGAGCTCAGCGGTACAATCAAATGGAACGATATCTGTATCATAGGAATTCTAGAAGAGGAAGAGACAGGAAAAGGTGCTGAAGAAGTCTTTGAACAAATTATAGCAGAGAACTTCCCCAAAGTGGGGAGGGAAGTACATGGTAAAATTCAAGAGGTACAGAGAACTTCCCTCAGACGTAACTTGAATCGATCGTCTGCACGACATATCATAGTGAAACTGACAAAATATAAGGACAAAGAGAGAATTTTGAAAGCAGTTAGGGAGAAAAAGGCCCTAACATACAAAGGGAAACCTATCAGAGGGGTGACAGACCTATCTACTGAAACTTGGCAGGACAGAAAGGAATGGCAGATAATTTTCAATGTGATGAACAGAAAAAATATGCAGCCAAGAATCCTCTATCCAGCAAGCCTGTCATTCAGAATAAAAAAGTCTTTTCAAATAAACAAAAATTGAAAGAATTTGTCACCACTAAACCAGCCCTACAAGAAATCCTGAGGGGGACTCTCTGAGGGAAATGTTGCAAGAAACTCAAGATACCAGAGACATGACCACAAGCATGAATCCCACAAAGGACACAATGACTCTAAACCTGTATTTTTCAATAATAATACTGAATGTAAATGGGATGAATGCACCAATCAAAATACATAGAGTAGAAGAATGGATAAAAAAACCAAAATCCATCTATTTGCTGTCTACAAGAAACTCATTTTAGACCAGAGGGCACCTTCAGATTGAAAGTAAGGAGATGGAGAAATGTATATCATGCTACTGGAAGTCAAAAGAAAGCTGGAGTAGCTATACTTATATCAGACAAACTGGACTTTAAATTAAAGACAGTAACAAGGGATGAAGAAGAGAATTATATAATAAATAAAGGGTCTATCCATCAGGAAGAACTAACAATTATAAAAGTCTAAGCACCGAATATGGGAGCACTTAAATATATAAAACAATTAATCACAAACAGAAACAATCTTATGGATAAAATGTGCTAATAGCAGGGGACTTTGATACTCCACTTACAGCAATGGATAGATCAACTAGACAGAGAATCACTAAAGAAACAATGGACTTGAATGACACATTGGACCAGATGGATTTGACAGATATATTTCTGCACAGCAAATGAAACAATCAAAAAACTAACAGGCAACTGATGGAATGGGAAAAAATGACATATCAGATAAAGGGCTAGTAATTAAAATCTATAAGGAACTCATCAAACTCCACACCCAAAACAGAAACAATCCAGTGAAGAAACGGGCAGAAGAACAGACACTTCTCCAAAGAGGACATCCAGATGGCCAACAGACACATGAAAAAATGCTCAGCATCCCTCCTCATCAGGGAAATACAAATCAAAACCACACTGAGATACCACCTCACACCAGTCAGAGTGGCTAAAATGAGCAAATCAGAAAACAAAAGATGCTGGCAAGGATATGGAGAAAAGGGTACCCTCCTACACTGTTGGTGGGAATGTAAACTATATACATATACTATAATTATGCTATGCGTTTTTCTAGGAAAACATCTTAAATTAGCTAGGTTTTAATCATTGGCCTTAAAATTAAATGTAAATAATTTATAATATCCATTGTTTATTTTCTTGGTGCCTTTTTCCCCTAGAAGAAGGCTTTTGGCACTATATTTTTAGCACCAACACTATAAATAGGTATAAGCTTCTTAATTAGGAGACTCCATATATTACAGGATATTTTCACAGTAAAATGACAACTGTATCATTCTCTAAAAGGATATCTAACTGGTTTTTACTTGTCAGCCAACCTTTTAGTTTAATAGCGCAATGAGAAAAAGCACCAGATTCTATAAGAGGAGATCTGGAGTTTACACTCATTAGTCACTAACTGGTTAATATTAAGATTCACACCATCTTTCCAGGTTCTGTTTTTTGGTCTGTGGATGAACATTTAGATAGATAACAGAATATCAACAAATATGTAACATTTTTCTTTTCACAAAATTATTTCAGCAACTCTCAGAGTCCTCTAGGAGGGCATTTTGAAATCCCAATTAATATTTTAAGTAAGTTATTTATGTAAAAATGAGCAGAAAATTGTGGCAAGACTTCAGTAGGAGTCAATTCTATATTTTAGATCAGTTATAACTCAATAAAAATATTCACCCTGTAAAAATGTTGTTACGAGGAAGATCAAATTACGTATATCAAATAGCTAACACATAACCAATGGTAGTTGATTAATAAATCAACTTGATTAAAAAGTCAACTGTGTCCTCCTTCATGAAATGTGTATTTAGTTGTAGATAAAGTCAATATTAAAAAGAAAACTAAAAAGATCTACAACTGATAGTCAAAGAGAAGTGAGAAAATGGACTCATATAAAATGTTCAAGTAAAACCATAGAAAACATAAAAATAGGGGAATAAAAATCAGTAACAAAACCAAGTTTAATAAATAAAAAACAGTTACAAATATGGTAGATATAAATCCAATTATATAAATCATCACTTTAAATGTGGTTTACATACACTCATTAAAGGATATAGTCTCAAAGCAGGAAACAACCTCCTTGACCTCCACCGCAGCAACTTCTTACTTGACACATCCCCAAAAGCAAGGGAATCAAGAGCAAAAATAAATGATTGGGACCTCATCAAGATTAAAAGCTTCTGCACAGCAAAGGAAACAACCCAGAAAATTAATAGGCAACCAACGGAATGGGAAAAGATAGTTGCAAATGACATATCAGATAAAGGGTTAATATCCA
>NW_024081403.1:68787-136430 GCF_003009895.1 Hyaena hyaena
CAAAAAAAAAAAAAAAAAAAAGGAAGTATCATTTGAGGATGCATAGCAACTGTAACTTTCAACATTTGCTTATATGAAGGCCAAATAGTAATGCCATTTTAGTAAAACAAGAGTTTGGTAGAATCCAATAAATTTAACATACAGTTACTATATCACTGAGCCATCCCATTTCTGCATTTCTAACCAGTATTTACATGTTTCAGCATTGTTGAGTTCAATCTCTCTCCCCTATTGCAATACTCTAGAATAAAGCCTGCCTTACCATTTTTAGCAAGTTTTCAGTATAATTTCTCTTGACACTGTTTATAATGTGCCAAACACTCTTAGGCTTTTTATAGATATTATTGTGTTCATTTGTCACAAAATCTTCAAGGTAGGCAATGTTATCATCCCCAAATACAGGTGGGAATACTAAAACTATGGAAAGTAAATTAACTTGCCAAGAGTCCCAAGTTTTTTAATGGAAGCACATAGGAGACTTACTCTTAATCACTATATCACATATATTTTGAGAAAATAAGGTTTTTGTTTTTCTCTAAGGAACGCCGATACTGCTTCCAAAAATAGCCTTTTCCTTGGACTCATCATTCTATTTTGGTTGTATTTGACGCTAATAATCAGTTAAGAACCTACAAAGAACAAATCACTCTAAAAGAGCCAAGCAAAATATGGAAGCAACATAAATGTCCATTGATGGATGGATAAGGAAGATGTGATACACTCACAGACACACACACACACACAATTAAACAGCCACCAAAAAGGATGTAATTGTGCCATTTGTAACAACATGGATGAACTTAGAAGGTATGCTAAATGAAGTCAGAATGAGAAAGAGAAATACAACACAATTTCACTCATATGTAGAATCTAAACAAACAAACAAATGAATGAATACACAAAAAGCAGAATCAGTCTTATAAATACTAAAGAAACTGATAGTTGACAGAGTCAGGGAGATGGGCACACCTGTGAAGGGGAGTGGGAGATACAAGCTTCCAAGTATGGAATGAGTAAGTCACAGGAAAATAAGTCACAGCACAGGGAATATAGCCAATGATATTGCAGTAGCATTTTATGGTGACAAACTGTAGCTATACCTGTGGTGAGAATAGCATCACATATAGAAAAGTTTAATTACAATGTTGTATACCTGAAACTAATGTAACATTATGTTACATATTAATATATCTTAATCATTTTTAATAATTAAAAAAAGTCTCCAGAATTCATTCCAGGAGATGAGATAACATGTCTAGAAACTAGATTATTTCTTCCCTATTCTATAATCTATGAGCTCTTATCCCACACATGGTAATAGTTTTGAGTATTAGAGTCTTCAGTAAGCATAAAGGATACTTCCTTACTTACGTAAATATTTCACTTTGTAAAATTGATAATTCCCACAGCAACTAATAGGTCATGTTGAAAATTAGGAGAGAAGGTTCAAGGTGGATATGCCAATGAAAACCAAGATCCAAGTCCATTATTTCTGTGAGACATTGTAGAGAATGAGATGATGGAAAAAATAGTGACAAGTTTTGGTCAATGTTCTGACAGTTTACTTAGTAATAAGGTAATCTCTGTAATAAAACAAAATGACACCAAGGAAAGCTTAAATACATAATGAGGTATATGTTTTCATACATTTTGAGTTTGTAAATTATTCCTAAGAGAAATATCATTGCTTCCTTTAGAGAATGAAATATTATTTATTTTAATACAAAAATAAAATTTAATGTGACTTTCAAAATATTCCTGATTTTATGAAGATACTTTGTTAATATCAATGATCACATTTTGAAAATATGAACTTAGTGTTGTTACATTCCTAAAAAGTCACAGGGGAATATTTTATCCCATGGATGTATTTGGTCAGTGAAGACATACCATTTTTAAAAGGAAGAACACTATTTCTTATCACAAATATTTTTTCCTTAGAACCGAGTCATTCTTGGGATTGACTTGATTATAAGCAACTCAGATACCTAATGAATTGTTGAGAATCACTGAAAAAAATCTCAAAATAAGAGTTTAAAGTCAGCCTCAAATATATAAAACACTCACCAGCAGGAAGCTTCTTTCTTTCTATGTCTCCTTTCTTCTCTCCATCTCCTCTTTACCTCCTTCCCTCTTCCTTTCTGCTTTGTTTTTTTTAATGTAAATGCAATCCTTTTTTTGTTGTGTACATGAGATATTGAAATAAAATTATTACCCAGAAGTTCAGGATCCCTATCTAATTCATTCCATTAAGTGTGCCGGGCATTCAAATTATGAATGTTGAATTTTTCTCTTCATAATCAGACTCACCAAAATATTCTGAATTAGTGTGATAGAGGAGAGGTTACAAGTTTGTTTTTTTTTTTAATCTGAGCTGACCAAATTCTGAGGAGATTAACATTTAAAATTCTAGGCAAATGCATCTCTAGAGCCCTAAATAAAAAGAGGATAAATCCCCAAACCTGGAAGGGAAGTCTTTTTTTTTTTTTCAGTTTCTGAGCCAGAGTGGAAGAAAAGTATCTACACTCAGAATGACTAACATGATCTTTTTTCAAGCTGCACACAGAGAACTTTCCCATGACTTTCTGTCCCCTTGTATATTCTTGTCAGGTACATTTTAGAAAAGATATCAGACACCTTTTAGAAAGCCTCTAAACATAAGTATTTGCATACTAATCGCAAAGAATCTTAAATTGACAAAAACAAGAGTTAAGAAATAGCTTAATGTATAATGTATATGTATACATTATGCATATATGTATGTATATATAATGTATAATTTAGTGTTTGTTTGGTTTTTTGTTTTTTGTTTTTTTGAGAGAGAGAGAGATTGAGCATATAAGTGGGGTAGGGGGAGAGAGAAAGAGGGAGACAGAATCCAAAGCAGGCTCCAGGCTCCAAGCTGTCAGCACAGAGCCCAACGCTGCAAAGTCTGATCCTGGGCTGGAACTCACCAACCCTGAGAGCAGGACCTGAGTTCAGGTCAGATGCTTAAGGGACTGAAACTTGCAAGTGACTCTTCCTTCCTTTTTTTTTTTTTTTTTTAATTCAAGTTAACATAAATTCTGGTCTTGGCCTCAGGAGTAAAACCCAGTGATTCATCTCTTACATATGACACCCAGTGCTCATGCCAACAAATGGTGTCCTCAATGCCCATCACACATTTATCCCATCCCTTGACTCACCTTCCCTCCAACAACCCTCAGTTTGTTCCCTATATTTAAGAGTCTCTTATGTTTTGCCACCCTCTGTGGTTTTATCTATTTTTCCATCCCTTCCTCTTATGTTTATCTGTCATGTTTCTCAAATTCCACCTGGGTGAAATTATGATACCTGTTCTTCTCTGACTTATTTCATTTAGCATAGTGCCCTCAAGTGAGGAAATGGGCAGAAGGCATGAACAGACACTTTTCCAAAACTGTAGGTAACATTTTTAAGTTTCTAATTCATGCTTCCAAAAACATTTGCATGTTTTGTCATATGTTCAAAGTACTAATCTAGATGCTGTTTCACATCTAACCTCTGTTTCACAAAACATGACAGATCTTTAGCTTCAAAAAGCCTAGGTTTATTATGAAAAAAGAACAGGAAATAAATTTATGTGATATGACAGGGAACGATGAATAACACATCATAGGTGATTAAAGAAGGAGAAATGGTGTAGCTGGTAAAAGAAATCACAGAGATTTATGAGGAACTAAAATTTGAGTCACTCACTGAACAGAATTTTAGACTGAGATGGGAGGAGAGATCTTTTCAAAACAAGAGAATTAAGAGGTTTGTGTCGAGAAGACTTTTGATTCAGCAAATAAGAGTGGGTGATTGACAAGAGAGATCAGCCATGGGATTGGAAGAAGGGTGTTGGTATACACTATTTGCCAAATCTGGAAGAAAAATAAGCTCTTAGAGAAATGAGATTATGGAGAAATTAGTGGAGAGAAGAATGGAGTTAGATAAATATTATTTTTGTGATAATGTCCACAGTTGCATATGAAGGCCGTTAATGAATTGGTAACACATGTATACATCATCAACTCCCACTATCACAGTCTGTCATATTAAAGTTCCAGTTAAACAAACTGGTGTGTTGTGGTTTTTTGAGCACTTATATCCCTTCAGGCACTGTCTATACCAATTAATTACTGCTTCTTAATAAGGACCCATCCAAACTCTGTAGGATGAAACAGCAATAATGTATTATTTTTTAAAATTTTTTAGTGTTTTTTGAATTTATTTCTGAGAGAGAGAGAGAGAGAGAGACAGCGTGAGCAGGGGAGAGTCAGGAGAGAGGGAGACACAGAATCTGAAGCAGGCTCCGGGCTCCAAGCTAGATGTCAGCAAAAAGCCTGATGTGGGCTCAAACCCACCAACCGTGAGATCATGACCTGAGTTGAAGTCGGACTCTTAACCAAGTGAGCCACCCAGGAGCCCCACAATAATGTATTCTTATAGCTCACAAACTTATCCCTTGTAAATCTCCGTTTGGTTCAGTCACTCATCTTCAGATACGTTGGGGTCTGGCTTAAGGTGGGCTTGGCTAGTGAAACTTAGCTGTGGCAGCTCTGTTCCTCATGTCTCTCATTTTCCTCCTGGAGCCAGTAGGCAATTCTAGGCATACCCTTCTGGCAGCAATGACCATGGCTAAATAGGACAAGCAGATATTAAGGTTTAACTTAGTGCCTAAATCATCAAATTGCAAGGCAATAGACATTAGTACAAGGAGGGATGTAAGCCTGGGTGTTTAATATAATTTGCCAAATTGTTCTTATTCCAATAGCACATAGGTGTAGGGTAACGTGCTCAAAGCAACACCATCAATGGTTTTCTTTCCTATTATATAAATATATAGAAACTTTTTTTCTCAAAGAGGTCAAAGAATGTAGCATGGGTCCTGTGTACAATAAAGAATGAAGCAAGCATCAAAACTAAAGGCAGAATGGGATCCTGCACAGAGAGTGTGGGTGACAGTGTGGACAAAGGAACAAGTCAAAGGAGAAAGTAGGGCAGGCAACTGAGCTTCTTCCAAAAAGAAGCTGTAATGAAAGAAGTAAGAGTTGTAAAGACTTAAGCTGACACAATCGAAACAGCAGTTGGCCCCACTTCACATGGAAAGGAAAGATTAGGGCACAGCTACCTGCTCAGCTCAGAGTGAATAGACTATTAAAAGTGTGCAGGAAAATTTTAAAAGTAAAAATGTCTGGAGCTACAATGAACACATTAATATCAACAGCTAAATATTTGGTCTCAGTGTTTGCACATTCTACAATTTGCTAAGCCACTGATACTTCTCAAAATGACAACCATAACAGGCAAGAGTGAGAAAAAGACTTAAGTTTTACAAATCTTATCAGAAAATACACATATTAGCACACTCGTGCCCTGGAAATGTATCTCTAAGAAAGATTTTAAGTATTAATGAAATGAAATATGGAAGTGTTTTAAGAAATATATAAATACTTTGGGGACACTTGGGTGGTTCAGTCGGTTAAGCATCTGATTTTGGTTCAAGTCATTATCTCATGGTTCATGAGTAAGAGCCCCATGTTGGGTGTGTCCTGACAGCTCAGAACCTGGATCCTGCTTTAGTTTCTGTGTCTCCGTCTCTCTCTGCTCCTCTCCCACTCATGTGCTCTCTCTCTCTCAAGAATAAATAAAAACATTAAAAAAAGAAATATATCAATACTTTTATATCTACTTCACATTTTCCCACAAATATGGAATTTTTAATAAAACCCATTAAAGAAAGATGAACTTAAGCTCTACATAGAGATGGTAGATGTGCAAATTCAAAAATATTTTCTTCTCATTTCATCCAGGAAACTGTTAACTGTTTACTTTTCAAAGTACGTGCAAATCAGTGGCATGGATATATTACAAATTCAGAAACAGATCAAAGACATACCAATTGAAAACTGTGTCAATAAAATCATGGGACGTTGTAAGAGAAGGCAAGCTATTTATGAAAATAATACACAAATATTTTGTAGAACTCCCACAGGTTGTAGCACATTATGACATTTTATTTTTTTATGTTTTTAATGTTTTAATTCAGAGAGAGAGAGAGAGAGTGAGCGAGCGAGCATGAGCAGGGGAGGATCAGAGAGAGAGGGAGACACAGAATGTGAAACAGACTCCAGGCTCTGAGCTAGCTGTCAGCACAGAGCCTGACATGGGGCTCGAACCCACAAACGTGAGATCATGACCTGAGATGAAGTCGGACGCCCAACCTACTGAGCCACCCAGGCACCCCCAATACATTTTAATGGACAAATTACAGACTGCTAAACAAGGGACAATAATATGAGTTCGTGTTTTCAATGACATGTTGAACTTTCAGGACACAGTGATGATGTGGTTACTGATTTCACACCCACAATCCCACAGGGGAAGAAGCTACAGAACCAGGTTTGTCGATAATTGCTAGCATAGTCTCTTTCCCATAGGGATGTGTTACCACTGTGAGGATGAGTTCAGCAGTGAGCACAATTTAAACTAGCACACTGCCTGTGGGAGGGCAAGAGTGGAGCATACTGAGGATGATAAAGAGGTATGGATACGGAGGAGTGTAGAGATAAACTCTCTGAGTTTTACACTTCTTGGCAGACCCCATTCTGTGTTTGTTTTTTATTTCATTACAGATTCTTTATTTTTTTTTTTTTCTAGGAGAGAGAGAGAGACAGACAGCGTGAGCAGGGGAGGGTCAGAGAGAGAGGGAGACACAGACTGAAACAGGCTCCAGGCTCTGAGCTGGCAGTCAGCACAGAGCCCGACGTGGGGCTCGAACCCACGAATCGCGAAATCATGACCTAAGCGAAAGTGGGACGCTTAACGGACTAGGCCACCCAGGCGCCCTATTTCATTACAGATTCTAGCTATTTAGTTTCAAATGGAGCATCAAATATACCTTGTAAAATTTGCAATCTCTACTTGCAAAGCCCATCCATAACTGACTATGTTGTATTCAGTGAGCTTTTATCTCTAATCCTTTTTTGGGAGGGTGGGGGCTACTTACACAGCTTGACTTAACATCTACATAAATACTTACATGGCTGTATTAATAGATAAGGCCTACAAAGTTACAGAAGTATATTTCAAGTAGCCTGTTGTGTCTAACAAGACATTCAGTGTGTACTTCAAACACAACATATTCACAATAAAACTCATTTACCTTTCAACTTTTTAACTTACTTATACCTGTATTGATGATATGACCTTCTATGGCAACAAAGCTATAAATATTTGAAATTATCATTGGCTTTTTTTCTCTTTTAGCCCTTAAACCAAAAGATTTTAAGGACCAGTGAATCCACCTTTAGAATGGTTCTTTGTCTTTCTCCTCCTTCCTGGTCTTGCTACACTCACCCTGGGCAGCTTTCTTGATTTCTTCCTGGACAATGTAATAGTCCTTCAATAAATCTCCTTGTTTACAGCTTCTGTACTCCTGATACTCTCTGGCACCAGAAAAATCGTTTAAAACTAATCTAATTATGTCATTCAATCCCTGAAACCTTCGATGATTCTTCAGAGCCTGCCCCATAATTTTTAAAACACTTTTTCTTATCAAAAACATGATTTCTTAAAAAATAACATAAAGTAGAAAGCCTGAACTACTCCATTTGAAGTAGGATTCAAAGTGTCCTAATTGCTATTTCTCCCATTTCAACAAAGGTTATTTCTGAAGTACCATTGTGGAACCCTTGAAGTCTAACAAATTTAATTTGAGCTACAAAATAACAGATACTTACTTTGGCTATGGGGTCACACTTTCCCTTTCAATTATTATTTCCCGGTATTTCATTTAATGTATCTTCTATTGTGTTGGAACAGATATTACAAAAACTTCCCTGTGGTTTCCCCCCTCATTGCTTTCCCTAATGCCAGCAGTACTCCACATTTGTGTCACAGTGCACTGAGGTAACCGATGATCTTCAAACGTGTGCCACCAAAGGCTGATGCACAAAATTATTTTTTTCGCAAATGAGGACAAGTGCTTTTCAGCAAAGTGTATTAGATGGAACATCTGATGCTGTTGAATATATAAAGCTGAGACTATGAAGTAAAGAAATGGCATCACCACAGGATGATATACTTACTAGATTGTGCCAGAACTATTCCATAGGAGACCATATTGGGGATAAAGGAAAGCTCTATCCAGTGGTGCCAAAGTGCTAAAGGGTAATTCATGGATGCAAAGTCTGTGGATTAATCTAAACCCTGCAACTATAATGCCGAAAACTGATAAATGCCCGACATGATAAATTGGGCATAAATGCCTTAATAGTGCTCCCTCTCTGCATTGTCTTTTCTCTATGTATATTCTTTTTGTCCCCATACTTTGAAACTCCTCTCAAATACTACCTTTTATCCATTTAGTTATCCAAATTACCCCAGAAAAATGTGGACTTTTTCACTAAAATTCTATACTCTTTAGTTTGTTTGAAAGGTTCCCAATCTATATTGGGAAAAGAACACTGCCTAAGAATAAAATGCTAAGTTTAATTTGTCAGTACTTAAATATAGGCAAGGAAAGGCGAGGTATCTCCAGGAAACCTGACTACACCGGCATAGATTATGTGTGGGGGCAGGAAGGTTAATAGCTTGAATCTAGTCTAGAATGATCCATATTCAAGGGCACAACTTATCCTTGTGTCTCCACCACTATCCAAGCGAGATGTCTTGGACCTATGATATGGTATGATAGCTCATGACACAATATATAATTCGCTATTTTTGTTTTGAATATATGCCTATAAGGTAAATTTGTAACTATAATTTGACCCCCTCCATTTAGACAGACACACACATGTCCACACACAGGCAAGAGAAAGAATACATGCTGGAGTTAGCTAATACCTACTCTGGAGAGCCCACTGGTAAAGCATCAAGATTTGTGCAAGTTAGTTGACATGTTAGTAGCTTCAAACCTGTCCTAGTGAAAAAAATTCACACATCAAATTCTGAAAGTTAGGCAAATAACTTCTCTCTTCACTCAATTCCTCGAAAAGCCAATTGTTTCACATGTATCAGAACACCACTTCTAAGATAAAGAATCCTAAATTCTTATTTGCTACATCATTTGTGAGGGACACTAAAATAACTGAGCTTCTGGGATCTGCAAAGCTGAAACCCTGACACTCATATATAAAAAGCCTTATAAAGTAGGACAGTAATAACATCCATTACTTATTGAGTACTGCTATATGCCAGGCACTCAAACATATTCCCTTTGAATCAAGACAACATCATCTAACCAGTAGTTAGGTGTTATATTACCTCTATTTCATATATAAGAGATCTGAGGAGTTAAAGCAATGGGCTAGATTTTATATGTTGTCTCTATGAGGATTCATACCTGAGTTACCAAACGGGCTCCCTCTTTTCACAATTCTGCCTTTCTTTTTTCACAAGAGTAAATAGGTAAGCAAGAGTGAACATTATTTAATCATTTCTCTACTGGTCAATATTTTATTTCTTGAAATGTTTCTAGATTAACATTAAGAATATCATTTATCCTCTATGGTTCACATTTTCTTCATCTATCATGTCAATAGCTGGAGTAAGATGGCAATATGGTTTTTTAAACTGTATTATGGGTATAAGGGAAGAGCAATACCACAAAGATTCTACTGATAAAAACATGCATCCTTAAAATTTTATTTTACCATAGTTATAAAACTTGCTGGTTAAGAAGGTAAACTTTGAAATGAGATAGCCTTGGATTTGAAATCTCATTTCTAGGTAAATGGCAAGTAGGCAAGTTGCTTAGTTCCAAATATCTTTTTTTTTTTTTTAATATTTTTTATTTATTTCTAGGAGAGCGAGAGAGAGCATGAGCAGGGGAGGGTCAGAGAGAGAGGGAGATACAGACTCTGAAATAGGCTCCAGGCTCTGAGCTGGCAGTCAGCACAGAGCCCGATGCGGGGCTCGAACCTACAAATCGCGAGATCATGACCTAAGCGAAACTCAGACACTTAACCGACTAAGCCACCCAGGCGCCCCGCCAAATATCTTCTTACTTCTTACTAGATCTTACTTAAATCTAATGTGCAATAATAATCTTAACACTTACCCCAATCCTACCCAATATCACTATAAAGAATAATTAATATATGTGAATTGTTCAGCATAGTTCCTGGTACAGAATAAATGTAGTTATGACTTTATTGGTTGGTGATTTAGGGAAGCACGTTGCTTTTCCCAGCAGCCTAATGGAAAACGATAGTGTGTCACTGAAATGTTATCCTCATTCTGTAATTCCTATATTTCTTCAGCAGTGCAGCATTGGGGAAAAGCACTACACAATTTTTAAATACTTTGAAAGTTATCAGACAAACAAGGGCACTAATGTATTAATACACAAATACAAAAATGACTCTTGACATGTCATAAATCTATTTAAATAATACCTCAAAAACAAGGATGTTTTCCATCTTTTTTGAGTACTTGATTGCCTCAATTAAATGGATTTGAACTGAAATGACTTCACTTCAACTAGAAAATGATTAACCACAATTATCTTAAAATATACCGCATATGTTTGATGCTCTCAGTTATTCTGTTTTTCCTCATTACAATTTAATTGCCTTGGAACATAAAACCATATTTAAACTGCAGAAAATGCCTAAGTAAATATGTATTTCAAGGAGAAGGCAAAAGAGGTGTATTTGCTCTATCAGAGACCTGTGCTTCACTGGTCTCAATAGGCCAAATGTAGGTCAGAGAACCACTCCCAGTAATTCTATTTATTTAGACACCCATTACACAAAATAGAACAATTGTTTCATCATGAGGCTGCAGCCCCTGCAGAAGAGTGATTAGAGGAATAACTGGGTGAATACTCTTAGGAACCGTATGGTCTAAAAAGTAGTAAGGGCCAGTCTGTTAGAAAGTGAGATGGAATCTTGAGGTCGTTTCTTAGATTCATACTACATGAACTTCTCTAAAATCAGGAGTAGATGGTCTTGGTTATCTCCAATCCAAAACACAACAGTTAAGAGAGCCTAGTGGTTAAGTGCATAGACTTTGGAATGAGATGGATTTGGGTTCAAACCAAGGCTGTCACTCACCAGTTTTGTGATCTTGGGAAAACTGCCTCACTGTTCTAAGCTTCAAGTTCTCCTCTGAATATAAACAATGGAGCTTACCTCATATAGGAGTTGTGAAGACTCAATAAGATAATACACAGTTTATAGCAAAATGCTGTATTTGCCTAAGAGTATTATCTTCCCAGATTTATGTAGAGGAATGAGACCAGATTTCAATAACTTATACCTGTTGTCATTATCTTCTTGGTGCCTTTCTGTAGTTTTCAGTGCCAATATGAGATGTTTGAGAAAAGTTTCCTTTGCTAGTAGTCATGCCCATTTAAAGATAACTTTGATCAGTATTCCACAAATGTAAAAAACTGTTTTTGTCCTCTCTGTGTCTGAGCAAATCGATATGCAAATGAATACCTCTCAAATGAGCCATATCCTGTACACTAATAAGTAGCACATATCTCTAAAGGCTGATCAAGGACTTGTAATTTTCCCTAGTGTGGCTCTCAACCACATTCTTTTTTCTTTTTCTTTTTTTTTTTTTTAAAGATAAATGGGATATAATTTATTTTCCTACTTCTAGAGAACTTAAAGAAAAATATTGTGGCTTTCATTACAGAACACCATTTATTTTTCATGTTATTACTCTTTAAAAAAACTGAAATATCAGATTAGAGTTTTTGAACCACCAAAGAGTACAATGGATATAGAATGTTTTCTCATTTTTTCACTGAAGATATAAATCTGGAAAAGCTCTGCCATAATATTAAGAAAATATCTCTCCAAAGAAACTTAATCCTGGGCATATATGGAATACAGCCAGATTAATGCTAACTCATCCTGCACACCTAGAAAACTGATTTGAGGATTACCACAACAATCTGCACTACCTGAACCACAGAACTCAGCAGCTATGTGGCCTGGAGAGGTGTATTGGGGGATAGAGGTGCCACGGAGGGCAGGGAGCCATTTTCCTGTGGAGAGAAGACGGAGACTGAGGGGAGCAGATTATGGGAAAAGCACCCCCACAAAAGCAGCTGGAGAGAGAAACTGGAAACAGCCACAGGAACTGAAAGGGAGAAGGGAGAAAGGAGAAAGAAGAGAATTTAAATTCCATTAAGATTCTATAAACAGGGGGAGCACAGAGTCTAGGCACTCCACAGCTCAAATACCTAGTGGTGCTCTGGTGGGAAAAGTAAATCCACAGGAGCAGGTTGGTCTGGAAGGTCCTTGAGCCACACATAATTTTCCATAAACCCAGAAAAGTGGCTGCTATACATCATGTGAACTTTTTCAGGGGTTGGCTGGCACCCAGCCCCCAGTAGCAGCACAGTCCTGTGAACGTTTCTGGGTGAAGCCAGCACCCGGCCATTGCTCCGTGAGACCCTTCCCCAGAGGACCTGAGCAGGTCAAAGCCACAGTCCCTCAGGAGTGAGGAGTCAGGAAACAGCCTCATGTCAGATAAAACTCAGGAGGGAGATGCCACCTGGCAACCTGACGGCGTGGCTATGGACAGTGTAAAAGTGGGGAGTGGACAGAAACCAGAGACAAAGGACAGGTGCAGGATTCCTGGTCAGGGAGAGCACACAGTTCTGATACTAGACTAGGTAGCTGGGTGACACCATTTTCACCCAGCCGGTGCATGCACATACACACCTACAGGCGCCAAAACAATCCACCCCAGTAAGCTAAGCAGCACCATCTAGTGGAGAATGGAGCCATTATACTAAGCCCAGGCCAACCTCACTCTTCAGGAACACCACAAATCACTCTGCCTGCTTAGTTTACTGACTACAAAGTGCTTCATGATTTGACTTCAAGGGGAAAACAATGTAATATCAATCATATTTCAGCCTGTTCTATGGTCCATGTATTCAATTTTTTTCTTTCTTCTTCATTTCTTTTCTTTCACTGAATACAGAAAGAAGGAAAACTTTATTTTTCTTTTAATTTTTATTAAAAATATTTTCATTTTTTTCTACTAAATTTTTTACTTGTCTGTAAAATTTTAAAATTCTATTTTATTTCCATCAGTTCAACTTATTCTATTTCATTGTATTCATTTTCTCAAATTTTCACACTTCTTTTTTCCTTTTTCTCTTTATTCTCTAATCAGTCAAGCTCCTTTAAATAACCAGACCAAAACACACTTAGGATATAGCATCACTTGTTCGATTTTTTTTTTTTTTTTTTTTTTGGTATATGTTGTTTTCAATTTAAAAAAAAACTTTGACCTCACTAATTCCTTTTCTTCCTTCAAAATGATGAAACAAAGGAATACACTGCAAAAGAAAACATAGGAAGAAATGACAGCCAAGCACCACAGATACTTAAGAGACTTAACCAACACAGATACAAGCAAGATGCCCAAACTAGAATTTAGAATCACAATAATAAGGATACTAGCTGGGGTCAAAAATAGTTTAGAATCCCTCTCAATGGAAATAAAAGAAGTAAAAGCTAGCCAGAATGAAATAAAAAATGCTATAACTGAGCTGCAATTTCGAATTGATGCCACATTGGCAAGGAAAGATGAGGCAGAGCAGTGAATCAATGATATAGAAGACAAAATTACGGAGAATAATGAAGCAGAAATTGACCATCCAAAAGGTATATCATAGTCAAATTCACAAAATACTCAGTCAAGGAAAGAATCATGAAAGCGGCAAGGGGAAAAAAAGTCCTTAACCTACAAAGAAAGACAGATCAGGTTTGCAGCAGACCTATTACAGAAACTTGGCAGGCCAGAAGTGAATGGCACGATATATTCAATTTGCCGAATTGGAAAAATATGCAGCTAAGACATCTTTATCCAGCAAGGCTGCCATTCAGAATGGATGGAGAGGTTAAAAGTTTCCCAGACAAACAAAAATTAAAGGGGTTTTTCACCACTAAATCAGCCCTGCAAATAAATTTAAGAGTGATTCTCTGAGAGGAGAAAAGATGGAAAAAAACAAAAAAAAGCCAAAAGCAACAAAGACTAGAAAGAACCAGAGACCACCACCAGAATCTCCAACTCTACAAACAGCATAATGGCAATAAACTCATATCTTTCAATACTCACTCTTAACGTCAAGAGACCAAATGCTCCATTCAAAAGACATAGGGTAGCAGAATGGATGGTCTGTCATGCTAATGGTCACCAAAAGAAAGCTCGAGTAGCCAAACTTATATCAGACAATCTTGACTTTAGAAAAAGACTATAACAAGAGATGAAGAAGGGCATTATATCATAATTAAGGGGTCTATCCACCAAGAAAACATATCAATTGTAAACATTTATGCTCTAAATGTGTGAGAAAACAAATATATAAATTAATTAATCACAAACATAAAAAACTCATTGATAATAATACCATAATAGTAGGGGACTTCAACACCCCACTTAGCAATAGACGGATCATCTTAACAGAAAATCAATAAGGAAACCATAGCTCTGAATAACACACTAGACTAGATGGACTTAACAGATATATTCAGAACATTTCATCCTAAAACAGCAGAATATATGTTCTACTCCAGTGCACATGGAACATTCTCCAGAACAGACCACATACTGGGACACAAATCAGCCCTCAACAAGTACAAAAAGATCAAGATCATACCGTGCCTATTTTCAGACCACAACACTATGGAATTTGAAATCAACCACAAGAAAAAATTTGGAAAGATAACAAGTACTTGGAGACTAAAGAACACCCTACCAAAGAATGAATGGGGTAACTAAGAAGTTCAGGAAGAAATTAAAAAGTATATGGAAGCCAATGAAAATGATAACATCACAAGCCAAAACCTCTGGGACACAGCAGAGGAAGTTATAAGAAGGAAGTATATAGCAATCCAGGCCTTCCTAAAGAAGGAAGAAATGGCTCAGATACACAACCTAACTTTTCACCTCAAAGAGATGGAAAAAGAACAGCAACTAAAACCCCAAACCAGCAGAAGACAGAAAATAATAAAGAGTAGAGTAGAAATCAACGCTACTGAAACAACAACAACAACAACAGTAGAACAGATTGATGAAACCAGAAGCAAGTTCTTCGAAAGAATTAACAAAACTGATATACCACTAGCCAGTTTGATCAAAACAGAAAAGGAAAGGACCCAAATAAATAAAATCAAGATTGAAAGAGGAGAGGGGCGCCTGGGTGGCTTAGTCGGTTAAGCGTCCGACTTTCGCTCTGGTCATGATCTCACGGTTCGTCGGTTCGAGCCCCGCGTCGGGCTCTGTGCTGACTGCCAGCTCAGAGCCTGGAGCCTGTTTCAGTCTGTGACTCTCTCTCTCTCTGACCCTCCCCTGCTCATGCTCTCTCTCTTTCCTAGAAATAAATAAAAAATTAAAAAAAAAAAAGATTAAAAGAGGAGAAATCACAACCAACACAGTAGAAATACAAACAATAATAGAGAATATTATGAGCAATTAAATGCCAATAAAATGGGCAACCTGGAAGAAATGGAGAAATTCCCAGAAACAAATAAACTACCAAAACTGAAATAGGAAAAAATAGAAAATTTGAACAGACCCATAACTAGTAAAGAAATCGAATTAGTAATCAAAAATCTCCCAAAAAACAAGAGTCCAGGTCCGGATGGCTTTCCAGGGGAATTCTACCAAACATTTAAAGTAGAGTTAATACCTATTCCCTTGAAGCTGTTCCAAAAAATAGAAATGGAAGAAAACTTACAAACTCTTTCTATGAAGCTAGCATTACCTTGATTCCAAAACCAGACAAAGACTCCATTAAAAAAGAGAACTATAGACCAATTTCACTGATGAACATGGGTGCAAAAATCCTCAAGAAGGTATTAGCCAACCGGATCCAAAACTACATTAAAAAAAAAGATTCACTATGACCACGTGGGATTTATACCTGGGATGTAAGGCTAATTCAGTATCCACAAAACAATCAGTGTGATTCATCACATCAATAAAAGAAAGGACAAGAACCACATGATCCTATCAATAGATGCAGAGAAAGCATGTGACCAAAAAAAAAAAAAAAACCAGCATCCTTTCTTGATAAAAACCCTTAAGAAAGTAGGGACAGATGGATTATACCTTGAGATCATAAAAGCCATATATGAAAGACCTAACACTAATATCGTCCTCAATGGGGACAAAATGAGAGCTTTCCTCCTAAGGTCAAGAACAAGACAGGGATGTTCACTCTTGCCACTGTTATTCAACACAGTATTAGAAATGTTAGCCTCAGCAATCAGACAACACAAAGGAAAAAAGGCATCCCAATTGGCCAGGAGAAGGTCAAACTTGCTCTCTTTGCAGATGACATGATACTCTTTATGGAAAACCCAAAAGATTCCACCAAAAAACTGCTAGAACTGATCCATGAATTCAGCAAAGTAGCAGGATATAAAATCAATGCACAGAAATAGGTTGCATTCCTATATACCAACAATGAAGCAACAGAAAGAGAAATCAAAGAATCTATACTATTTACAATTGCACCTAAAACCAGAAAATACCTAGAAAATATTCATCCAAAGAAATGAAAAATCTGTACACTGAAAACTATAGAAATCTTATTAAAGAAATTGAAGAAGACACACACAAAAAATGGAAGAATATTCCATGCTCCTGGATAGGAAGAATAAATATGGTTAAAATGTCAATAACACCCAAAGCAATCTATCTATTCAATGCAATCTCTATCAACCTAACACCAGCATTCTTCACAGAGCTAGCACAAACAATCCTAAAGTTTGTATGGAACCAAAAAAGATCCCAAATAGCCAATGCAACCTTGAAAAAGAAAACCAAAGCAGGAGGCATCACACTCCCAGATTTCAAGCTGTATTACAAATCTGTAATCATTAAGACAGTATGGTACTGGCACAAGAACACTTAGATCTGTTCAACTGATAGAATGGGTGAAGATATTTGCAAAGAACATTTCTTATAAAGGGTTAGTATCTAAAATCTATAAAAAAGAAACTTATCAAATTCAACACCCAAAAAACAAGTAATCCAGTGAAGAAAGGTGCTAAAGACAATGAACAGAGACTTCTCCAAAAAAGACATCCAGATGGCCAACAGATACATGAAATGATGCTTAATGTCATTCATCAGCAAGGAAATACAAATCAAAACCACAATGTGATACCATCTCACACCCATCAGAACGGCTAACATTAACAACCTGGGTAACAACAGGTGTTGGCAAGGATGTGGAGAAAGAGGAGCTCTTCTACACTGTTGGTGGGAATGCAAATTGGTGCAGTCACTGTGGATAACAGTATGGAGGTTCCTCCAAAAATTAAAAATAGAACTACCTTATGACCCAGCTATTGCACTACTATTTATCCAAGGAACACAGATATGCTGTTTCGAAGTGACACATGCACCCCAATGTTTATAGCAGCACTGTCCACAATAGCCAAAGTGTGGAAAGAGCCCAAATGTCCATCGATGTATGAATGGATAAAGAAGATGTGGTATGTATACACACACACACACACACACACACACACACACACACACACGAGTATTACTCAGCAATCAAAAGGAATGAAATCTTGCCATTTGCAGCTAGGTGGATAGAACTAGAGGGTATTATGCTACAATGATTTACATCTGTAGCTAAAAACACCTCAAAAGTTAGGTCAGTGAAATATCTATGCTATTATGGTAGGTTTTCTGAGTACTGTGAGGTTCACAGCGCTGTGTAGTGTCATTGCCCAACAGATGGTGATATCTGGTGTTAAGATCAACATTTTCTTTTACTGTTCTTGCCCAGTTGGAGTACATTTCACTCAATTCTTTTTCCAGAAATGCCATCTCTTCACCTGTTCCCTAACCTGACTGAATTGTCTGTTCATGGTTAAAGGTTTCAATCACTAAATTCTCTGTAAAATTTCCCTTGAGTCTGCCTATACTCCTTCCTAGTGTAAATTGACTCATTTTTACCTTTACATCTTTCTCTTTTATTTTCCTTAAGAACTTCATTTAAAAACTTTTTAATGTTTGTTTTTGATAGAGATGGAGAGAGAATGAGCACAAGCAGGAGAGGGGCAGAGATAGAGGGAGACAGAGAATCAAGCTCCAGGCTCTGAGCTGTCAGCACAGGGCCTGATTTGGGGCTTGTACTCATAAACTGTGAGATCATGACCTGAGCTGAAGTCAGAAATTAGCCTACAGAGCCACTCAGGTGCCCCCTTAACCTAACGTATAGACCATTTTAGACATTGACCCAGAAAAGAAATTTGAAAATGTCATCGTATAAACGTTAAAATATTTGGCCATAATGTGTAGCAACATGGATGGACCTTGAGGGTGTTATGCTGAGCGAAAGAAGTCAGGCAGAGAAGGACAAATATCATATGTTTGCACGTATAGGAGGATTAGGAGGAACTTGATGGAGGAACAAGGGGGAGAAGAACGGGGGAAATGGTGGGGGAAAGGGAGAGAGGCAAACCATGAGAGACTCTTGAATGCTGACAAAAACTGAGGACTGATGGATGTGGGGGGGAGGGGGGATGGGCATGGAGGAGGACACTTGTGGGGTGAGCACTGAGTGTTATGTGGAAACTAATTTGACAATAAACTATTTGTAAAAAAATATATATATATTTGGCCATAACTTTTCCTGAAATTTACCTAGAGTAGAAAATTTAGTATGCTCCAATAACACTAGGAAGCCTTCACCAAATAATAAAAAGTGGTAATTTCCCCTTAACTTATTCTGATTGAATATCTAATTCTCTCTTCACTCATTCCTCTCTGACTCCTCATTTGCCCATAATATAAATACAGCACTATATTTGGGTAGCTCTTCCAGTATTTATATAAACAGATAGATAAACAGATAGATGAGCAGATGGATGGAAGAATGGATGGATGGATGAATTAATGGATACAGATATAGATACATAGACATATAGATGTACAAAAACCTAAGTCTCTATGATTTGGAACTATGCCTAGGGATCAGGTTTACTTTATATAGACTGTTTATAACACACACTCACACAACCCTGGGCAACAGTTTCAGTGCACTGTTACTCTGTAACACTCTGAAGAGGTTCAGTGCTCTCACCAGGAAGGTGGACAATACCCCTTAACTCTCTTCTGGTGAATACAAAATTGGAACTTATACACACAAACATAAAACAATTGAATGTTTCTCACTAAAAAGAACAAATACATGGTGTTGGAACTAGCCCAGATTATCTGAGAAGAGAAATATTTCTGTATCCTCACAACATTGGTGGGGATAGGGGTTGGGAGAGTTCATTTATCTTGTTAGTTTCACTAATATTCCTACCCTTCTTGCCAATTCTTCTTCACCCTTTTTGGCGTTTACCATTCATTAATTTTCTAAGTGTGTAATATGTAAGTTGTAGGAGTATGTAAAATATAAAAATTTATAGTATGTGTAAATATATTTTCAGATTTATATGTGTAAAACATCTATATGTAAATAATGTATATAAGTAAAACATATATATATAAATATTATATACATACATATGATTAACTTTCATCTAATAAGTAAATCGATTCCATGTTGCATCTTCTGACATATGTGAAAGCTGCAATGGCAGTAAGCTTCTTGACATAAACCATGGTCATGATTTTTCATATGTGACACCAAAAACAAAAGCAAAAATAAACAAGTGGGACTACATCAGACTAAATACCTTCTGCACACCATAGGAAACCATTAACAGAATTAAAAATGAAGCCTACTGAATAGGAGAAAGTATTTACAAATCATTGCTTACAAATAAGAGATTGATATCCAAAACATATGAAGAACTCATACACATCAACAGCAAAAAAATAAATAAAACAAAAAAACCCCCCAATTAATAATGAGCAGAAAATCCAAATAGATATTTTTCCAAAAAGCAGAGACAGCCAACAGACACATGAGAAGTTGATTATCACTAAATACAAATAAAAACCACAATGAGATATCGCCTCACACCCGTTAGAATGTCTATCATCAAAAGGAAGAAATAAGGTACATTAGTGAGCATGCAGAAAAAAACAGAACCTTTGTACTCTATTGGTGGGAATGTATATTGGTGCAGCCACCGTAAAGAGTACAGATGTTCATCAAAAAATTAAAAACAGAACTATCATATGATCCAGCAACTCTACCACTGGACATTATCCAAAGAAAATTAAAACACTAACTCAAAAATGCATATTCAGGGGTGCCTGGGTGGCTAAGTTGGTTAAGCATCTGACTTGGGCTCAGGTCATGATCTCAGGATTCGTGAGTTCAAACTCCATACTGGGTTCTGTGCTGACAGCTCAAGCCTGGAGACTGCTTCAGATTCTGTGGCTCCCTCTCTCTCTGCCCCTTCCTTGCTCTCACTCTGTTTTTCTCTGCCTGTCAAAAAATTAACATTAAAAAAATTTTTTTAAATGTATATTCACCTCCATGTTTATTGCAGCACTGATGGATGAGTGAGTGGATAAGGAAGATGTGGAATATATATATATATATACACACATACACACACATATACACTCATTGATTTAATACTCAGCCATAAAAAAGAATGACATTTTCGCATTTGTGACAACATATGGACCCTGAGGGAAAAATGCCAGCTGAAGTATGTCAGAGAAAGACAAATACTATATGATCCCATTTATATGTGGAATCTAAAACAATAGCAACAAAACCATAAAACCAAAGTTCATAAATAAACAGATTGGTAAGAACACAGGGGTGAGCGTGGGTGAAGGGGTTAAAAGGTACAGATTTTCAGTTATAAAATAAGTGAGCCATAGGAATATAATATATAGCCTGGTGACTACAGTTACTAATACTATATTACCTAAATGAAGATGGTAAGAGAATAGATGTTAAAAGTTCTCATCACTAGAAAAAAGTTATGCAAACTATAGGAATACGTTAACTAGACTTAATGTGGTGATCATTAAATAGCAAATCATGATATTACACACCTGAAATATGTTATACATAAATTATACCTCAATTAAAAAAACTGTAACAGTTATGCTTACAATAGATATCTTGATGTATAATTAAGAAAAATATTAGAAGACAACATTAAGGTCATCAAGAAACTAAAGAGGTTTAAGAGACTGAGTTCACTGTAAACTTTGCCAAACATGTAGAATTCAGAGAAAGACTCAGAAATCTATTATGCAAGCTCACAATGGTGCTGGAAATAAATTAGGGCTTCAAATGTCACACTCCTTTCTTTTTTCCTATCAAAGTTACTTAAGTAAGTCTACATACTATGTATCCAACCCAATCACCTCCCTGATGACCTGTTTTAGCTGGGACATCACTATGGTCCTGCCCTTAGCACTTTTGGTTCTCAGGCCTTAAAACCCAGTGTGGAATTGACATCACTGGCTGTCAGGCATTCTAACCACTGCCAGCTTTCCTGGACCTGCAGCTCATTCAAGGATGGTGGATCATGGGACTTCTCAGCCTCCACAATCATGTGAATGAATGCTTTACAATAAATCTCTTTCCAGAGGTATAGGGGTTCGGTTTCTTTGGAGAACCCAGACTGTGAAAGCATTGCTTTTTCTTCCTTCTTCTTCCTTCTTCTTCTTCTTTTTCAATGTTTATTTATTATTGAGACAGAGAGAAACACAGCATGAGTGGGGGAGGGGCAGAGAGAGAGGGAGACACAGAATATGAAACAAGCTCCAGGCTCTGAGCTGTCAGCACAGAGTCTGACACGGGGCTCAATCCCACAAACTGTGAGATCATGATCTGAGCTGAAGTCGGATGCTTAACCAACTGAGTCACCCAGGCGCCCCGTGCTGATTTTTAAGATGGTGAAAAAGCAACATTTTGACAGGTACAAGTAAAAATGAATTTTATCTTGTTTCAACTTTTCAGAATTGTCTTTAGTTTGCAGGACAGGCAGAGAGGTGGAGGGTTGTCATAAAATTCACCCAAACTATTGCCCTTAGATAAAGACTTCCTCCTATCTCCCTTTTGCACCTTCACTGAATTTGGAATGTTGCTTTTGTTTGTTTTAATAACCCTAAATTTGAAAGCACAATTTTTTTTTACTTCCCCTTTTATCCTAAGAAAGCCACTACCAGAGAATACCTTATTTCTCTTAACACAGAGTAATTTTACCACTAAATATATCCATTTAGGGGCCCCAGGGTGGCTCAGTTGGTTGAGCGTCCGACTTCAGCTCAGGTCATGATCTCACTGTTCGTGGGTTTAAGCCCCACGTCGGCCTCTGTGCTTACAGCTCAGAGCCTGGAGCTTGTTTCAGATTCTGTGTCTCCCTCTCTCTCTGACCCTCCCCTGCTCACGCTCTCTCTCTCTCTTTCTCTCTCTCTCTCTCTGTGTCTCTCTCAGAAATAAATAAAACATTAAAAAAAAATTAAGTAATAAAAAATATCTTCGTTTAGTTACTCAATCCACCTAGGTCCATCATTTCTGTAACTGTGGCAGCCTTATGAGCTCTGGTGACTCTGTTTCCTCTGCATTACACTTACATTGCTCAATGATGTCAAGAAGCCCATGTTGCCCTAATTCTCTTCTAAAGTGGCCAAATTCAAGATCATTAAATGTTAATATTTTCAAGCAGTCTTTTTCAAATGTTCAACTCATCTCTAATATAAATGAGATGACCAACTTAACTATTGATAATAGTACATGGTTAAATTCCCAATGGAGTGTGCAGAAGAAATACACATGTAGAGTATGAAGTAATAGTATTTCCTCCACATTGTTTAATAAAACCTATTTGTTATTCATGGTTCATCTTTTTTTAAATTTTTTTAAAAAATCTTTTAATTTTTTTTTTTAGAGAGAGAAAACGTGAGTGGGGGAGAGGCAGAGAGAGAGATGGAGCCACAGAATCTGAAGCAGACTCCAGGCTCTGAGCTGTCAGCACAGAGGTGGACATGGAGCTCAAACTCATGAACTGCGAGATCATGACCTGAGCCAAAGTCGAACACTTAAACAACTAAGCTACCCAGACACTGAATGCATGGTTTATCAAAAAGACTGAAAATCAACAATTAAAATGTATTCTCTAGATTACAAGGTTGGATTATATGTGTTGTATTATATGATTTTAATAATTGAAGAATTCAAGGAGTCATGCAGAATTTGCCAATAATTATATAACTTTACACACAGAAAGAATGTTCGTGTAATGTTCATGCACACTCCAATATAAACTTTCTATTGCCATGTATGTTCCCCTTTGTAATAAGAATGCAGACATGCACATATCCTTATTTTTTAATCCAGGAAAATCTTGTTCATTTGTTCCAATGTTTACATTACAAAATTTATTACTCCAATGTGATGCCTCTTTTTATAATTTTTAAATTCAAATTACACTAGTTTTATAGTTATATATAGTGTTATATTGGTTTCAGGTAAACAGTACAACAGTATGATTCAACAATTTTATACACTTCTCAGTGCTCATTTGATGTAATTGTACTTTCTTTTTTCTTTCTTTTCTTTTCTTTTCTTTTCTTTTTTTTTTTTTTGACAGAGAGTTAAAGTGCATGAGTAGAGGAGGGGTACAGGAAGAGGGAGAGGAAGATTCTTAAGCAGGCTTCATGTCCAGCATGGGACCCAACACAAAGGGCTTGATCTCAGGACTGTGAAATCATAACCTGAACTGAAATCAAGAATTGGACCCTTAATCAATCACATCACCCAGATACCCCACGGTAACTGTGCTCTTAATCCTCTTTATCCATTTCACTTATCCTCTACCCTCCTCCCCTCTGGCAACCACCAGTTTATTCTCAGGTGGTTTTGTTTCGTTATTTCTTTTTTTCTTTGCTTGTTCTGTTTCTCAAACTTGACACATGAGTGAAAACATACAGTATTCTGTCTAATTTCACTTGACAATAGATGATCTAAGTCCATCCATATTGTTGCAGCAAGTGGCAAGATCTCATTCTGTCTATGGCTAAGTAATATTCCATTTTATACATACACACACACTGTATCTTCTACAATCCAAAACTGGATTATTTTCAAAAAGGTATATGTACTCCTAAGTTAACTGCAGCATTATTTACAATATCCAAGATACGGAAGCAACCCAAGCATCCATTCATAGATGAATAGATCAAATATGATCTTTGGTGTTAATATTCTTTCCACATTTATGTCCATAAGACCAATATTTGTACAACTGAGTAAATAATACAAAACTTCCAATAGGAGAAATCTATTCACCTCCTGCTCAGGTTGAAAGTAGTAGCAAAATGTCTACAGATGCAGGAAGAGTCCCTTGGTAGAAACCAATAGGGATGGTGCAGTCTTGTAAGTATTTGTGATTCCCTGGCTCATATGAATGGCTCTCGGCACTTGTTATATGACAGTGAATGTCTCCATTTGTAACCCAAATTTACTGCTACTTCACCTCCCTCTCTATTTGATACTAGCCCTCTGCATTTAACTTCAGATAAATCCCAAAGCAAGCATGAAAAGACATTATGACCTACAAATTCAATGCACCAAAACAGCACATGGCATATCTGAAACATTTATCATACTTAGCTACAAGCCCCTCATGGGGAAAAGCACAGAAATATTAGAGAATCTTATTGAGTCCTGACTCCACGCTTTACTTGCCAAGTTATCTTAGACAAGTTATAGAATTTCCAATGCCACACAATCACTTGTTTATTATTTTTTACTAAAAGAGTGGTAACCACTGGCATGATCATGTCAATCTATCAGAGCTCATTTTATCCACCCACTACCCTGTTGAGGTGAGTAATATTATCACTTCTAGCTTTATAGAAGATGAAAATAAGATATTGAAAGGTTAAACAAACAAAAAACCTTCTG
This sequence comes from Hyaena hyaena, assembly GCF_003009895.1. Classification (NCBI taxonomy): domain Eukaryota; kingdom Metazoa; phylum Chordata; class Mammalia; order Carnivora; family Hyaenidae; genus Hyaena; species Hyaena hyaena. The sequence goes on from NW_024081403.1 coordinate 93,632, forward strand.
GGCCATAGAGCTATTAAGTAGCAGAACAAGGTTTCAAACCCGTGCATGTCTTTTAGTTAAGGCAGTGCCCTTAACCCTTAAATGACCTCAGTTTTCCCAGCTCCAAGATGGAAGTATTAAGAGTAACAAAGTCATTGGGTATGGGACACAGAAGGAAAGCCACATGAGAGTGACTGTCAAATATTAATTGCTCAATAAATAGCCATTTGCTCATTATTCACCCTTATGTTCCTGTTTTTTTAGGGCAATATATTTTGAGTCCAATTACTTGGTGAAGGTTTACACACATCCTTTTGTCCTAACGACATAGGGGTCAGGAAGAAAACACAAGGCCAAGGAAGCAGTAGACAGGGTGACATGGATAACTATAAACAGGGTCACAACATTTTATAGGCCCGTCAACTATGTTGACAGACTAATGATTTTTGAAACCTATCTACAAAGCTACTCTGAAGCCTGAGCTAGAGTAATGACTGTTTTTCTGAAATGTGAACATGAGGTCACATCTTAGAGTGAGTTAGGGGCAAATCTAAATGACTATATTAAGGAGTCACAAACATGACATTCTAATCACACATTGATATCTGATCAGAAGACTAACAAAACAAAGAGTGAGACATAAAATTGTGAGATTATTTTTTCTCTTTTAGGATTCAATCATCTTTATTTTCTTCCCGACAGAAAACTTTCTCCTTGACCTCTAGTATTAAAGTCAGTTTGGATACTATTTCCAGAATATATATTTCTGGTTATTATGTTGCAATTCCATGTTACCTGCTACAGTAGTTTGAAACACTTAAAAGGCATCTTTGAAAAGTTTATGTAAAAGTATAAACACTCCATGTATAATTATATCTGTAACTCTTTTTGTGCAAGTCACATGGCTTTAAGGAGCACTTTGTCCCTGGGCTCTCCAGACAGATGTGCTTCCAAAAGATGCACTTTTCTGTTGCTTAAGAGTTAATAACTGATTCCAATTTCTGTGACACACTGTACCTCCTTCAAAGAATAGAAACATGCCTGAAGAGTCAAAACTCAGTAATTTAACATCAGTGATGATAATTTGTACCTTTAAGCACTGTGTAGCTTTTAGTAGAAATAGTTCAAAGAAATATAGTTTTGTTATATTGATATACACGTTATATATATTTATATCTACTGCATATCTTATACTATGATTATCTATGTTATTTATATTATATGTAATAATACAGTATATATAGTATACATACATAGTACTACAGGAATTATGTATCCAAAATTTGTGTATTCCTAATTAACTTAACTCAATGATTCCATTCAGTATCACCACCCTTTTCTTATGCTGGTCCATTGAGTCCTACCAAAATTCATGTTGAAGCCCTAACCCCAAAGTGACTATATTTGAAAGTGCTCTTACGAAGTAATTAAGGTTAAGTGAAGTCATAAGGGTAGGTTTCTAGTTTAATAGGATTGGTGACATTATAAGAAAAGAAAGAGAGTTCTATCTCTCCATATACACTCACTGAGGAAAGGGTATGGGAGCCCACAGCAAGAAAGTGATCATCTACAAGCCAGGAAGAGGGCTCTTATCAGAACTCAGTGAGGCTGCATTTCCAGCCTTCATCACTGTGAGTAATAAATGTTTGTCCACCAGTCCATGGAATTTTCTTATAGCAGTTCAAGCAGATTCACCATATGTTAATGGTAGTCTTTGGGGGGGGGGACCCCTCTGTGCCAGAATTTCCTCCTTTAAAATGAAGATTAATCTTATTAGCTCCTATTTATCTCTAATTTCATATTTCTAATTTCCCAAAGATAGCTCCCTCCCAAGGAATACTGAGTTTGTCAATCTTGTCCCAAACAACTTTTTCTTAGACTCAGCAAAAACCCCCAGCCATTCTTCTGTCATCTACCTTCTCCTTCTCAATAAATGGTATCAGCTATCTATGATGAAAATCAGTGACAATCTTCAATTTTTATCTCCAATTGTTTGAAAGAATTGTTCAATCTTAACAGGTTACACCCATACCTTTCTGTCCCATTAATATGCTTTACGTCAGACCCTCAACATTCTCCCATCCTATTGCAGAAAGCCTCTTAACTGTTTTCTCTTTTATGGTCCTGTGGCTTCACTTTCCTATGTCTACCATACGTCTGCATTCCCAGTCATACCTGAAACTTAGATCTGGGGTTAAAAATAATGAAAAATATCAGTAATATCAGTGATTCCTAACTTTCCAAACTTCAGAAGACTGGCACAAAAAAGGAACACCTTTAATATGCTGAAATATAAGACTGTCAAACAACTTACTTTCAGAATCCAGGGGATGGGAGGAAAGGGGCTGCCACTTAAGTAGAAGGTTAAAGAAGTTGCAACAACTTCTAGCTCTTTGGGAAAAAAAATGATGGAAAGACACAGTCTCTTTTCCCCATCATCTGCCACTGAATCAGTCCTGGGTTCTGTGCTAAGCAGAAAGCTATTCTTGGAATTGTGTTCAAAAGCACACATAACAGAGAACTTCATCTTATCTGTCCCAGAGAGACTTTGCTTAATGCAGGAATTAAAAGATCAAATTGGATTGACCCTCATTGTCCTTATCTTCCAACAAGTCTTGGATTCAGGTCAATAGCATTTGGCAAGAGCTGAAAGAGTGCCCATTCGTTGAATTGCCAAGAACTATAATGCACAAAATTAAGCTGTTCTATTTCATGTGCTACTTAGAATTTATTCTCCCAAGTGGCAGAAGAGACCCACTTTTCGACCTTCTTAAAGAGATGTAATTTACGCCCTACTTCCATGTTAAATTACTTAAGCAGATAGTTCTATCAGCCAGAATCTTTTCCCTTTCCTTCGTGGTAAACATTGAAGTACAAACTGTTCAAATAAAAGAACTTGCAAATTTGTGAGGAACTCTCTTCAGATATTTATTATGAAACGTGAGCAAAATGTACACCCACATGTTTTTCTTCCCTTCCACTCTCCAAAGAAATAATTCAGGGGACTGAAATACCATGCAAAATTTTAGGACAAACAGAATGAGTGAAATAACACAAGTATTGGATTTGAACTGATCTGAAATGCAAATGTGGAATGAGGAAAGCAGGTCTAAACTAGACTTGACATTAGAGATAGAAACTGAAAAGAGCTAGGGTAGGTGGACAAGTATTTATTCATTAATTCAGCCATTCCTGCCTTCATTTGTGCATTTATTTAGTATCTGTTCATTGTGTTGGAAGTGGTAATTACAAGAGTTGTCATAAAGAAAACCTGATGTCAGGAATTTAAAAAGTAATAAGATATGTACATGAAAATGTACTTATAACAGAAGATGAGTGCTATCATAGAAATAAACCAGGTGCATAGGAACTCAAATGAAGAAGAGGCAGGGCTTTTCATTATATTGAATATAGTTATTTCAAATCACCTTTGATAAATCTGGCTTAATGAACTTTTCTGAAGGTGACCAAAATATTTTTTTAATTTTCCAGGAGTATAAAAAAGCTAAATAAAATCCCATTTTACCTACTGCTTGAATATTACTTTTCATGGACATGAAATATCACATATAATGCTATTTACCAACATGGCTGACTATACCATATGGAATGGTAGTTCCTGAAATGGTATACTGACTGGATGTTACACTATTTATCTTAGTTTTCTCATCCAATTTATCTGTTCTTTGTACCTTTAACATCCACTTTGGGAAAAGTTTGCAAAGATTTATGAAGGTGTTGAAAGGCAGTCCATTAGTTTTTAGGGTCCTTCTGAGAGCTGTCAGTCTGAATGTTATTCCTGGCCTGAAAACTACATTATTACCAAAATCCTCCTTCACATCAAATACCCCCATTAATTAAAGAGTTGTATCAGCTTCATAATTAAGTTACACACACACACACACACACACTGAGTCTTGTTACTTGTTACTATTTTAGTTTCCTGTTTTTATTACCAGTTTTATGTTAACTTGTCATGTTCCAACAATATGGAAAGCTGAATTACAATTTTCTGCATACTTAATTCTTTCAAAGTAAAATTTCCATTCGATAAAAGGGTTATGTTTCAAATGCTCAAATGTGTGCTTTCTATCTTGCAGTTTAAGACTTGCAAGCCAATCACTATAGCAAATATGGTGTTACTTGTTAGAGTACCTTTGCTCCATGATATGGCCTTTGATCCTCTGTCAAAGATCAGCTACTGTAGTGAATCTATTCCTTGACTCTTTCTGTTCCATTGATCTGTCTATTTTGTGAAACACCATGTTGATTACTGTAGCTATCTTGAAGTAGGATATTATCAGTCCTCCAACTTTGGTCTTACCCTTCAATAATGTGCTAGCTATACTTAGTCTTTTTGTCTCTCCGCGTAAATGTTAGAATCGGTTTGTTGGTATCCACAAAATAACTTGCTGGGATTTTGATGAGGATTCCATTTAATCTATAGTTCAAAATGGGAACAAGTGACATCTTGACAATATTGAGTCTTCCTATCTATCAAAGTGGACTGCATCTTCATTTCTTTATTTTCTTTTTTATTTCATTCTTCAAAGTTCTGTAACTTTTTCCATATCTATCTTGTACATATTTTATTAGATTTATACCTAATAAAATGGAGGAATGCTAATATAAATGGTATTGTGTTTTTATTTGCAAAGTCCATATATTCATTGTCTGTATACAGGAAAGTGGTTGAATTTGTGTTTCAGCTTCACATTCAGCAACCCTGCTATTATTTCCAATATCCTACTTTTCAAACAAACTTACAGGGTGGTATGCATGAGAAAACTGGGGCATATAAAATTCAAGGACCTTGGCAAAAGCCAGAAAGGATTAATACCATGTTTTTCTGATGCTACAGAGTAAGCTTTTCATTAGGCCATATTTCCTATCAGCATTTAAAAAGCTTCTTAACATTTCTACAAAATGAATACTAAATTCATTACTTATGACTACTAATTCATTAAAGTTACACTAGGATATTAGTAAAACTGCTTATGGGCTAAAAACTATAAGCTGAACAGAATCCTGACCTCAAAAAAATGTATAACTCAAAACAAAAACAATTATCATCAAAAATGGGAATGACATTTCATTCATTAAATTAATAAGATACATTCCACAATGAATAGGATGAACTGATGGATGAATATGTGATAAAGCAAGTTTCCTGAATGGCTTTTTTTAGAACAAGGTGGTACATTTTTGAGTTTAACCGTGGAATTCTTCATCTTTTCTGAATAAGTAATAATTTTCCTAATAAAATTCAAAAGTTTTTTAAAAATATAAGTGACTTTCAGAGCCACTGATACTATAATGAAGATAATGCAAAAGATTTAAAAAGAGTTAGATAATTTAGCTGATTTTATAGCTTACAACAAATAATTCTCCCTGATGTCAATATGACGTCCAATGTAGAGATAAGAAAGTAATTCCATATTATATTTTTAAATGATTGGTATATTTGGTAACATAAAGGCTAAGTTGAAATAAAGGGCAAAATCCACACATGGCAGAAAGTCTATGTATATATATTTATGTACACACACACACATACGCACACAAAGAGCTTTTAGGAATATAAGAACAAACAATTTGAATTTGAAATTCAAAAACTAACAATCAAAATGAATGAAAAGACTGGATGAAACAAAGTGAATATTACTTAAGCATAGACAAATATTGGAACAAAATCACTCCAAAAGTAAAAATTAAATTTCTAAAGTGTCCAATGAATTAAAACTATATGTGTTCTGATGAGAGTAGAATGAAAATGAGATAGACAGTCATAGAGAAAGTGATCAAAATGAAGGATATGCCCCTCCAAAAGCCAACATACATATAATTGGAGTCTGTGAAGAAGAAAAGTACAATAATAACATTAATATTTAAACTACCATTTAGAGGGGCACCTGGGTGGCTCAGTCGGTTAAGTGTCCAACTTCAGCTCAGGTCATGATCTCACAGTTCGTGGGTTTGAGCCCCACATCAGGCTTTGTGCTAACAGCTAGCTCAGACCCTGGAGTCTGCTTCAGATTCTGTGTCTCCCTCTCTCTCTGACCCTCCCCTGCTCACGCTGGCTCTCTCTCTTTCTCTCTTCTCTTTCTTCTCTCTCTCCTCTCTTGCTCAGAAATAAATAAAACATTTAAAAAAAAATCTACAATTTAGAGAAACTTTGTTTAGATGAAAGAACATTTTTCTATATAAGTGATTATCAAGTATCTAGAAAATGTGACTCAACATTCATGAGGAAGTCTCAACCTCATGACATATCCTAGAAAGATTTGTGCCATACCGCACATTCTTTAAAGACAAAGGAAAAAACCTCAGAGCTTCCAGCAAGCCTGAAAAAAGTCATAAAAGAGCAAGAGAATTAGGTTCACACCCTATTTCTTAAAACAATTAATACAGCAAGACAACAGTGGAACATTATCTAAAAATTCCAAGATGTAGGAGCATCTTGGTGTTTGAGTCAGTTAAGCGTTTGACTTCAGGTCAGGTCATGATCTCACAGTTGGTGAGTTAGAGCCCCAGGGCAGGCTCTGCACTAACAGCTCAGAGCCTGGAGCCTGCTTCAGATTCTGTGCCTTCCTCTCTCTCTCTCTGCTCCTCCCCAGCTTGTGCTCTCTCTTTCAATAATAAATGAATAAACTTTTAAAAAATTAAAGAAAAAATCCAAGATCTAAACTGTGAACCAGTGGTTTTATAACCATCTCAAATGTCCTTAAAAATGAAGTCTATAGATAGAGGTGCCTGAGTGGCTCAGTCAGTTAAGTGCCTGACTTCAGCTCAGGTCATGATCTCACGGTTTGTAAGTTCAAGCCCAAAATCTGCTGACAGCTCAGAGCCTGCTTCAGATTCTGTGTCTCCCTCTCTCCCTGCACCTCCCCTGCTTGTGCTCTTTCCCTCTCTCTCAAAAATAAAAAAAATAAACATAAAAATTTTTTCAAAAAGTCATAAATTTTAGGAAAAATGTCTATAAAATGTTTTTTAAGAAGAATCCAAGAAACACTGCTTTTAGGAGTCCTTCTTGAAGGATCTAGAGTTTTATTTAACCAAGAGATGACTGCAATCACTTCGCCAAAAAGACTTAAGGAGAGTATTATATATGTGTAATCATGGATCTAACTTTAAAATAAAAGAAGTATAAGAGTAGAAGAATAATTTATTATTAAAATTTTCCCAATTGCATTCTGGTCAAGTAAAACTGATATAATTTTAAAAATGAAAAGGGAGAAGGAAAGGGCAAAGTAGAAAACTGCCCATCTCAAGTGACATAAGAATAAGGGCAAAGGATACCGTTATAACTGACAAACAGGGCAACTAAAGGCTAAATAAGGAAAGAGTGGACTAAGGGAATTAAAAATGTAAACATCTTATTACCAAAAGGAATTCTAAAGAAGAGAGCAAAGAAAAAATGTCACAGAGACACAGACACATGGGAGTTATAATACTATAAATTATTTCATAAAATTATATAATAGAATTATATATTAGACATTCAAAAATATGAATAAGGTAAATTACATATTTAAAAATATGTTCATTTAGTTCACATAATTAGTTCTATGTTATATATAAGATATTAGCAAAGTAGCATTCCAAAAAGCATGAATTCTTCCAAAAAGATAATTTATGTTGCTAAAGCAGTAATTCACAATGATGATATAATCATTAATAATATCCATGCAATTATCAACACAGCAAACTTCATAAATGAGAAATTACAATAGAAGAATTAATTAGGGTATATTATGCTAAGTGAAATAAGTCAGTCAGAGAAGGCAAATATCATATGATTTCACTCATAATGCGGAATTTGAGAAACACACAGATGAACATAGGAAAAGGGAAGGAAACGTAAGATAAAAACACAGAGAGAGCCAAACTGTAAAAGACTCTTAAAAACAGAACTGATGGTTGATGGCGGGGGGAGGGTGGGAGGTGGCGGTTAGATGGGTGATAGGCACTAAGGAGGATACTTGTTGGGACGAGCACTGTGTATCATATATAAGAGAAGAATTACTGAGTTCTAGTCCTGATGCTATGACAACTATGTCAACTAACTTGAATTTAAATCAACAATAAAAAACAAAAATATAAATAAATAAATATATACCAGTTTTATTAGCCCCCCAAAAGATGCTCACAAGAAACAAACTCATTTAAAAATTATAATTTAAAAAAATTATCTTTACACCTACGTGACAAATACGTATGTAACTAGTCATACTCTTTAATTTTAAATTATTAACTTTATCAAAAAAGATATAAGAATATATTAATAGGAGATTCTAACACATCAGTATCAAAGCAAAAAGAATCAATCAGTTGCTGATTACTGCATAACCTCGAAGCTTAGTAAATTATTTTTGTGTACATTATTTTGTGTAAATTAATTGTGTACATTAATTAGATGGTTATTGTTCTTGTCACTACCCAGATGGTGCCTTGGTTAGAACTAGAGGTTTTAAGATGGTCTCAGGTTAGGGGTCCTGTAACGTCTTTTCTGCCACATTCAACTGATTGAACCAAGTCACAAGATTAGTCCAGATGAAAAGGGTACAGTAATAGAGCTCACTAATGGGAAAATCTAAAGAAGACTATGATCTTTTATTTCTATTTACCACACATATCAAGTGGACAAAAACAAAGTAAGGATTTGTATGAACTAAATTACATAATAAAGTCAATTTTCTAACTATATATTGAACTCTATACTTTCATGATAGAGAATAACCCACTCAGGTAAACATCAACATTCATATAAAATGATCACACATTAGGTCACAAAGAAAGTGTCAATACATCTGTAAAATAGACATGAAAGTATTCTTTGAGTAATCCAACAAAACTAAAATGTAACAAAATCATCCAAACAAAAACTTAGAATTTTTTAATCTATTAAAAAAATTCAGGGGCAAAAAGGAAAATACACCTTTTTTGGGGCTGTATTTAGTTTCCAAATAATGAAAAAAGGTAAAATATATTTACCAAACACTGCTATCGTATACAACAGATAAGTTAGCCTCCTCAAAAAATGAAACAAAACCCTTTTGCCTATCTTTGAGTGATGTTTATTGCTTTCTAACTGACCTATGTCTCCTTTAGATATCCTATAATGTTAACATTGAGATGTAAGTTACAAACTATAAATATATCTTATGTTAAATGGTAGGGGAACAGGAGGAGACAGGAGGGAAAAATAGGTTAAATTCTACAATTGTCCTTGAATGGGACTTGCGCTGGAAATTTAAAGCCTTGAGCTCATCATTATCTATTGGCCAATTCTCCAGTGTACTTCAAAGGCAATGATCACATCTATCATACTGCTTATTTTCATTAAAGTATTTTATGTGTAAATACTTAGCTACCCAAGTATTTTTTTAATCACTTGGTGATAAACAGAGTGATAGAAACAGATTCAGTAGGAAGGACAGAGAATATGGAGTGATAGAAACATGATCAGTAGGAAGGATAGAGAATATATTAATTTGTGGGAGTTGATTAAACAGTGGCTGTGTTGTTGCTTCTGCAGTTGATCCTGGGCTGACTCGTGATTTGTAGAAGCTGAAGGAAGAGATCAAGTAGGCAATGAAAGAGCTGTTACCCAAAACTTGCACACAGTGACCTAGAATTTGGAAAAACTCAAGAAGGTGGTCATTCAGATGACCTAATGGGAATAGAGGTGTACATGTGCTATTTCAAGAGCTTCTGATCCTAACCCTGGTTATAGATAAGTTTAAAAGAAGAATTGTTGAGAAGTACAGTTGCTGCAAACTTATTCTTTCTTCATAGCAATAAGGACCTAGTTAATAGGGGCTAGGATAAAATATATAGAAAAGAATCCTGGTGGTGTGGTACTGAGCTAAGTAAAATATAATTCTGGGTGAGGATCAGTATTGATAAGAGTTAATTACCAATGGTATTATACTTTATATCCTGATAAGGACGCAAGGGACCAGTTTTAATAGTTTCCTAAAAGCACATGTACCCCAATGTTCATAGCAGCACTCTCCACAATAGCTAAAACATGGAAAGAGCCTAAGTGTCCATCAACAGATGAATGGATCAAGAAGATGTAGTTTATCTATACCATGGAATACTCCATGGCAATGAGAAACAATGAAGTCTGGCCATGTGTAGCAACATGGATGGACCTTGAGGGTGTTATGCTGAGCGAAAGAAGTCAGGCAAAGAAGGACAAATATCATATGTTTGCACGTATAGGAGGATTAGGAGGAACTTGACGGAGGAACAAGGGGGAGAAGAAGGGCGGAAATGGTGGGGGAAAGGGAGAGAGGCAAACCATGAGAGACTCTTGAATGCTGACAAAAACTGAGGACTGATGGATGTGGGGGAGAGGGGGGGGATGGGCATTGAGGAGGACACTTGTGGGGATGAGCACTGAGTGTTATGTGGAAACTGATTTGACAATAAACTATTTGTAAAAAAAAAAAATGCTAAAAAAAATAGTTTCCTAAAATCACTTGACTCTTGTCTATGATAATAATTTACAGCAAATGAGATAGAAATGTTATAATTAGCATGGAATGCTATTAGGGAAGTCAGAGGCTCAGGGAGGGGGAAATTTTAGAAAGGATTCACTATATGAGACCTGGGAACCTGCCAACCTGATTATGATTCCCAGAAAGTCCCAGAGGTCACTTCACTTTAAAACCAAGAAGAAATGTACTAAGAGAGAAACTAGCAAACCTGAGATTAAACATAGGTGATTTAATTAAGTTTTTTTGGTTTTTTTTTCAGATTGTACCTGGCCATCATTGTAAAGAGATGATCTTGTATGAAAAAATGAGGGCATTTTGTTTTGACACAATGGAAGTCACATAGCATATCATATGATGGTGACCCACTACCCAAAATGTTAATGTGTTTCTGGAAAGCTAATTATCATGCTCAGCCTAAATTAGTTCTCGTTCAATCCTTCCAAATATGTTTCAAATGTTAAAATTAAAAACAACCACTTATAGGAGTACCTGGGTGGCTCAGTCGTTTAAGTGTCTGACTTCGGCTCAGCTCATGATCTCACGGTTCGTGGGTTTGAGCCGTGTTGGGCTCTATGCTGACAGCTAGCTCAGAGCCTGGAGCCTGTTTCAGGTTCTATGTCTCCCTCTCTTTCTGACCCTCCCCTGCTCACACTGTCTCTCTCTCTCTCTCAGAAATAAATAAAAACATTAAAAAATAAATAAAAATAACCACTTATAAATGTTACTGTTGAGGAATATAAACAAATATACCACAAATACTACCTATAATGCAGATCTAGGTGGTGTATATAAAATGCCAGTTTCTTATGCTTGCTTTGAACTCTCTGGTTCTCACTGATACTCAATGGCTGTGTAGTTCCAGTGGACTTCAGGGACAAATAACCCTATGGTCCCTTCTTGCAGGCCTACCATGTGCTTCTGACCTATTATTCCAAGGCTTAACCTGAGGACACAATTTACTGAGAAATTTCAGAGCATACTTGGGAAATCAATGCATACTGAAGGGAAGAAGTTCACTCACAGTAGGACACAGGAGTCGGCAGATCAATTTTCTCTATTCCTTCCCCTTCAAATATAGCCCAGAAATAGACTGAAAACAGCCCAATATGATTAAACAACCAGTTGCTCTGGATATCAATCTTAATAACACACTTAATATGTTTTCTCTCCTTCCTGCCCTGTACCATTCTTCCAGCACTCACCGGGATTATGGTCCCCAGTAAAGTCTTAGTAAATATACCTTTACCTCGAGCTCTGTTTTCTAGAGAAGTGATATAAATAAAATGGGGTAAACCAAAAGTTTCACAAAGACTAGAATTTTAAAGCTCTGCATAGCTTTTGTGCAGTGGCAAATAAATATAAGAACCATGGTCATACCTTGCCTCTCCAACCCAAACATCACACTGATTGCTCAGGACTGATGGTTCTCAAAGGTGAGTACCCCAGCAAGCAGCATCATGGTCACCCAGGCAATTGTTAGAAATGAATCCTTTCTCCACAGGAGCCTTTAATCCAGATGTATTAGATTAGATATTCAGCGAGTGGGACAAAGCCATCTTTTCCAGTGATTGCAAAGCATGCTAAGGTATGAGAAACAGTGCTATAAGCTTTAAGCTGGCTGCTTCTGATCCTTAGTGCAAATGGGAGTAGTGGATAGGCCAAAGTTCAGACGCTTTAATGTTGCCCATCTACAATGTGTCTCCCACACCCTACCAGTTATGAAAAGGCAGCTTCTGGAATGAGAAATTGCATTCTCCTAGAAGCAAACTGCGGTATTTTCAAACACAGAGAAGGAGGATTTCATCTTCATGATTATGGCTGCATTTTCATAGTGGTTTGTCTTTTTGGTTTTTTGATGAGTTATGTTGAATTTAGTGAAATGCTTTTTTGGCTTATGAGCATCCTATAGTGTTCTCCTTTAATCTATGAATGTAATTAATCACAATAATCAATTTTCTAATATGAAACAAACACAATTTTACTTTCCTGGGATAAAGCCAAGTTGGTTATGATATCATTAATTAATATAGCTAGATCATGTTTATTGTTTTGTTAAGGACTTTGCCTCTATATTCACACATGAAGCTAATTGGTAGTGTTTTTTTTCTCATACTGTTTTCTTATCCTTTGTTATCAGACTACTTTATTTTCCAATTGTCTAGACAACTTTTGCATATTGGAATTATTTTTTTCTTTTAATGTTGGTGTAACTTACCAGTGAAGCTCCCTGCGTCTGCAGTTTGCTCTGAGGGGCTTTAGAAGGGAAAGGGCAGGGAACAGATAATTCTAGAAACCTTTTTTTCCCCTAACCCCATAGGCCATTTAAAGGTAAATATGAAAGACAATGATGAAGTATGTAAAAAACAAGTGTCTTGCAAGATTTATTCTCTACAGCAAGGCAAAACAAGTAATCTGACACATTCAGAAAATTGGACACTTTAAAAAGACCATTTAGCAGAGAAGTGTTTATGTGCTTTGAAATATCAGTGCTTTAGAATAGCTTGCAATACAGGTGTATGGAAGATCTACCTGAATGGGAATAATACCTGAAAAAGAATCCACTACATACTTATATTGAAACTAGCTATACAGTAGCATTTTTGGAGCACTGCTATCTGAACAACAACTTATCTCTTTTCACTTGTAAAGATAAAAATCAAAATCAGAGATGATGCAGCACATGACTGCCAGTCTGGGTTATTACACTGATCTTTATCAAGGAAATAAAGAAGTATTACTCATGAGAAACATAACCAAGAGAAGAGAGTCTCATCATTTTTCCTGACCGAGATAAGTATTATAATATCTATACTTTTATTTATTTTCTCAGTCCCTAAAGCCCTCAATAGGAACCTAATCAAATTTCATAATTTGGAAATAATGTTATTAATCACAAAGAGAATTCCCATTAGCTTCAAAATGATGTGAAACAAAGGTGGTGTTTGTGTTATATTTCTTTGTATCCCTCAACAATAACATTATAAGTGATTGTTTTTAATTTTAACATTTGAAACATATTCAGAAGGATTTAATGAGAACTAGCTTAGGCTGAGCATGGCAAATAGCTTTCCAGAAACATGTGAACATTTTGTGTAGTGTGTGGAGTAGTGCACTATAAAACTGATCAGCCTGGCACTGCTATCATTATGCTCTTTCCACTGTGTGCCACAATAGCAAAATTCACACACACACACACTAAGGCTCCAAATTGTGTATTCTTAGAAACACATTGTTGAGAAATCCATACTTCTTCCATAAAAAATGAAGATAAAGAGACCCATTCTCTATGAATTGATGCACCTAAAAAACATTAGATTCTCTCTGACTGGTATCCACCCACAAGAAATCCTTCTCTCTTAAAAGAATAAAAACAGTCTCCGACAACATGGATTGAGATAAATTCTTGAAGAGATACTGAGTTTCATTCCAAATGGCTCTAAAGTCCCCTTCTAAGGGGTAAGCACTGGCCTGGTCTTCCTTAACACACTAGTTTGGATTATGGGGCAAACCCTGCTGTTGAAATACTACTCTAAAGGGGAAAAGCATTATCTACTTTTTTTTCTTCCAAATCTCTGAGAATTTAAGTGGTTATAGTTTTAGCACTGGTAGACAAGACAACAGAAAGAATACTTTAAGACACATGACAAGCAGAGTAGTCTTGACTATAAAATTTCATACCAGTATTGTGACCAGAGGTGAATAACAAGCTCTCTTTGGAGGTCATATATTATCAGGATCAATTTAGACAACAATAAAGAGGGAGGCCTTATTAACATAAGTCTAAATCCAAATTATGTGCTACTTTCCATATATTATTTTTTTCAGACACTTCCAGACATCTTTAAATTCCATTTCTCAAGCAACATAACCTCAATTAAGTGAAAGTTTAGAAAAATTTTGGTTTTATTAACATACTACAAGGAAATCCCAGTGCATACGTCTGAAAATGGGCTTCTCTTCAGAATAGATTGAGAACTTTTACCACTTAATAAGAAGACAAATAACCCAATAAAAATGGGCAAGTTATTTGACTGAATTTTCAGAAAAGGAAATCCACAGAGGGCAAATAAGTACATGACAAGATACACATCATTAGTCATTAGGCAAATGCACAGTAAACATACAAGAACACTACTCAGTAGAATAGCTAAATTAAAAAGAGTCCACACTATTAAATTCAACATGTACAGAAAATGGAATTTTTACACACTCTAGAAGGATATGTAAAATGGCATAACCCTTTTGGAAAATTACTCAGCACTTCCGTAAAAAAATATAAACTTGGTATTTAACTCTGGCCTTCTATACCTGTATATTATTTGAGGGATATAAAAGCATACACAAAAAGACTCATGCATGGATATTCATAGTAATCTTATTTACAATAATGAAGACTTAGAGGGGAATCTGGGTGCCTTCGCTGGTTTAGCAGCCGACTCTTGATTTTGGCTCAGGTCATGATATCACAGTAGGAAGATCTCTGGGCCTGCTTCAGAACTTTCCCTTTGCCCCTCCCCCACCTGTGTGCATGTATGTTTTTTCTCTCAAAAAAAAATTAGAAACTATTTAAATGTCTATTAGCAGGTGACTGTATAAGCAAAAATATGAAAAGATAATTAGCAATAAAAAGTAATGAATGACTAATGCACAGAAGCATATGGTTGGTTCTCACATTATGTATATTAGCTTAAAAAAAAGCACATTAAAAAGTAAAACTTGTATATCCCTTTTATATAAAATTCTAGAATATACAAATTAACCTATAGGTATAAAGCAGATGAGTGGTTTCCTGGGGCAAAAGAGAGAATGGACTGCAAAGGGCACAAAGACACTAATTAGGGTGACAGAAATGTTTTTTTGTCCTAATTTTGATTGTGATTTCAGCATTTATTCAGTTCCCAAAACTCATTCAATTGTACACTTTGTTTTTTTTAATGTTTATTTTTGAGAGAGAGAGAGAGAGAGACCAGAGTGTGAGTCGGGAGAGGAGCAGAGAGACATGAAGAGAGACTCTGAAGCAGGCTCCAGACTCTCAACACTCAGCACAGAGCCCAAGAGGGGGCTCGAACTCATGAACCGGGAGATCATGACCTGAGCCGAAGTGGGAGGCTCAAGCCACTGAGCCACCCCAGCACTCCTCAATTGTACATTTTGAATAGATGCCTTGTAAGTATTTATTGAAATGTAAAGTTATTACTGCAAATTTAATTCTAGGAAAGAGAAGAAATAAGTTAGATTTTATTTCAATCTGCTGTTCATGGGTATATCATATTTGTAAATGAAATTATGGATTTTATATGAAAAAACACAATTATAGAATACCAAGAAAGAAAGATGAGGTCATCAAACTATGTATGTGTGGAAGACATCAAATATATTGACCATTAATAATTCACATGAAGAGCTTAATTACCTTATAAAAGAGTTTTCTAATGATTTTTAGATTAACTAGAGGAGCAAATTTCTTCTTCAGCCTACCTAAAGCTACTTATATTATAGGGTCTCATTTTTTAATAAACCACTCAATTATTTGTGAAGTGGGTAAATCTCTATTTTAATATTCCAGCAACTCTCCAAGCTGCTCTCCTTCCCTTCATTAAAGAATGTTTATAGTTAAAAATGTAACTATAAAAATAGTCTTCCTTGCACAGTAAACATTTTCTTCCTCCTGGGTATCTCAGAATTCTATTCGCTTCCCTAACTGACAATCATGTATTATTTTCTGCTCTTTTTGGCAGGACAGAGAAAATGCAGCTGGGGAAGAGCATGCTGGGTTTCCTTCTGCACTACATTTCAGTGTGAAAACTGCCAGCTAAAATCTCACTGCTGAATTTCTATAACTGGTTCCACTACAAGTTGTAGAAAGAACACAGAATGGTTAAACAAATATCATGCTGACTGTGTGAGTATTGACAGGTGGGGATACTTGGGGAAAAAAAGAAAATGGGATCCATGACATTTAGCAAAACTCCACCACCCATGATGTCAATAGACAATGACAGGCATAATACGGATGCTGTTTTCCAGCTTTCTGAGAACAGATCTTTTGCATTTGGTATGTCCTTGATAGGACTGATCATTCTGTTTACAAAAATAAGTACTATTAAAAATAGAAATGAGTCGTCATTAAAATATAAACAATTGTCAAGCCCAAATGTTGTAGAGATTTGGTTATTTCTACCCTCTGAGGCACTGTAAATTTTCAGAGATAACAATTTAAGGTTCTAAATTATTATTTTTGTAAAATGTCAAACAGATTTTACATCCCCAGAGATGTTCTTTCAGTGGAATATGGTTAAGGTTTAGGCATAATCCAGTGAAGTTTTTACCTTACAACTTTTCAAATGATTGATCAAAGTGGGCAAAATTGGGGCGCCTGGGTGGCTTAGTCGGTTGAGCGTCCGACTTTCGCTTAGGTCATGATCTCGCGGTTCCTGGGTTCGAGCCCCGCGTCGGGCTCTGTGCTGACTGCCAGCTCAGAGCCTGGAGCCTGTTTCAGTCTGTGACTCCCTCTCTCTCAAACACACCAAAACTCACGCTCTCTCTCTCTCTCTCCTAGAAATAAAAAAAAAAAAAAAAAACCCAAAAAAAAAACAACGTGGGCAAAATTGAGAAGTAACAAAAACAAACCCCCAAAAGAAATATGGCTTTTATTTACTTATTATTATTATTATTATTATTTTTAGTTAGGCTTCACTCCGAGAGAAGCTTGAACTCACAACACTGAGACCAAGACCTGAGCTGAAATCAAGAGTTAGATCCTTAAGCGACTGAGCTATTCAGGCACCCCTGGAAGACGTGTTTTAAAATTGATTATGAACAAAAGTTTAGTGAGAGGTAATATCACAGTATTTTTATCATAATGCTAGGAATTCAAGAGTTTGTAATATGTGCAATATTCCTACTGTTTGTACTTCTTTTTCTTTTTTTTTTCTACATTTTAAAGTTTATTTATTTTGAAAGAGACAGAATAAGTGGGGGAGGAACCAAAAGAGAAGGAGACAGAGAATCTGAAGCAGACTCCGCAGTGCCAGTGCGGAGCCCAACAAGGGGTTTGAACCAATGGAACTGTGAAATCTTGACCTGAGCTGAAACTAAGAGTTGGATGCTTAACCTAGTCAGCCACCCAGATGCCCCTGAAAGATGGCTTATTAAATTGATGATAAACAAAAGTCTACCAAAAGTTACTATTATGATATTTTCATTAAAAGAGTTCATAGTATGTGCAATATTCCTGTTCATATTTTCATGTCTAAAGTAGTTTCAGATACTTGATGCTGTAGAGCTATTCCTTTCATATTTATAAACCGTTTTTTAAAACCTGTGTAAATCTATTAGATATACAAATAAAAATAATAAATGTAACCCCAATATTTGCAGCACCTAATTTTAACTAACTCTCATGATTTTACTTTAAATGAATAGCTGCTATATGAAAGCTTTCAAGGATGGGGATTGCAAACAGCATCAGGCTCCTTTATCAAGATGATTACAATAATGAGTGAAGTAACAAAGATACACAGTACCTCTGGGGCAAAACATTATGCCATAAAATTTATTCATATTTAGACATATCAAGAGAATATGTATAAATATTACCTAGAATTATAGATCATTTTATTTCTTTCAAAGTGGGCTTAAATGATTCTAAAAGCCATCATGGGTGTCATGCCATTTAAGCTGATTGTTATCCAGTGTATAAGATTTCAGCTGATGTTAGAAATAGAATATACTTCAGGAGGAAATAATGGCAAGCCAAAGCATGGATGTAGGAAATTTGAGTACACTTCCCCAATGGTAAACACCTCCATTCACTGTTGGGAATGAGCAGTTTTACAGAGAAAAACAGCTAGAAAAAAAGGTAGGCTAGGGCCACAAAGAGGAATCGGATATGTGATTAGTCTTTCCAATTTTTGAAGCTATTTAGATCTCTTCAAAAGCAAATATAAAATTCTTTGAAGATAAAAAAGCTGATAGATCAAAATAAAAGCTCACTGCATCTGTGTTTAAAATATTTTCATAAATTTGTTTTATGTTCTGCTTAAGAAAAAATAAATAAACCTTATATTCTATTTAGGTTTTATATTTAAAATTATTTTAACATTTATTTATTTTTGAGAGACAGAGCTTGAGGCAGGGATGGTCAGAAAGAGAGGAAGACACAGAATCGGAAGCAGGCTCCAGGCTCTGAGCTGTCAGCACAGAGCCCAATGTAGGGCTCGAATCCATGGACTGTGAGATCAGGACCTGAACCAAAGTTGGACACTCAACTGACTGAGCCACCCAGGAGCCCCTATTTAGGTTATACTGAACATACTTGTATCTTGGATCAGTGTTGAAAGTCACTAGGACATTTGTTATTGGTTAAAAGAGAAAGTATCAATACAATTAATTTCTAAGGAATAGAATACCAAAATTTTGTGCAAGGAAAACAAAAATATTATGTAATATTATGCTGACAAAAATGAGATATGTTGGAATCTAGTTTCATCTGATTTAAAACTGAGCCTGATATGCCAATTTGTCTGTAATACATTAGCTTTTATCAGGGAAACCCTTCCACCAAACAGAATTAGAAAAAATGAATGCAAGATATAAGACAACTTTTGAAGGCGTTAGAAAGCCAGACAAAAGGGAAATGCAAACAGTTGGAATTAATATTTGTTGCAAGTTTGACAGAAGACTGATTCTAAAATGGCTCCTGAGATGTTTAGAAATTCAACAGAACATTTAATAATCACACAGAACTGTGCAAACAAAAATTAGATATCTGGATGTACCAAGAAGGAAAATCTCTCTAAAAAGCCATCTTTTAGTTGGGCTTTCCAAAGAGCTGTGTACTAGGCACAAAGCATGTTGATCTACACTAGCTCACATAATAATTAAATCTGGGTTTGACCATAAATCAGATTCTTAGCTATAGAAAACTAATGGATAATTATCAGAGGGGAGATAGTGGTGTGAAATAGGTGATGGGGAATAAGGAGGGCACTTATGTGTTGAGTACTAGGTGTTGTACTGAAGTGAAGTGTTGAATCACTAGAGTGTACAAATGAAACCAGCATTACACTGTATAATAACTGGAATAAAAGTAAAACCATAAAAAAGTCTGGGTTACAGAGAGCCTGGATGGCTCAGTTGGTTGAGCACCGACTTCAGTTCAGGTCATAATCTCGCAATTGGTGAGCTCAAGCCCCACATGGGGCTCTGTGCTGACAGCTCAGAGCCTGGAGCCTGCTTTGGATTCTGTGTCTCCCTCTCTCACTGTTCCTCCCCAGCTCATGCTCTGTCTCCCTCTCTCTCTCAAAATAAATAACAACTTAAAAAAAAAAGAAAAGAGGGGCGCCTGGGTGGCTTAGTCGGTTAAGCGTTCGACTTTCGCTTAGGTCATGATCTCGCGGTTCGTGGGTTCGAGCCCCGCGTCGGGCTCTGTGCTGACTGCCAGCTCAGAGCCTGGAGCCTGTTTCAGTCTGTGGCTCCCTCTCTCTCTGACCCTTCCCTGCTCACGCTGTCTCTCTCTCTCCTAGAAATAAATTAAAAAAAAAAAACGTTAAAAAAAAATTAAAAAAAATAAATAAATAAAAAAAAAAAAAAAAGAAAAGAAATCCTGGGATTAAAGTGATTTTTCTCCCTCCCTAAATAGCCTGAGACAAAAATATAAATGCTCTCTGTAACATTCTCCAAAGCCTCAAATTTTCCCTAATGTTTTCAATAAACGGTATGGCTTTCACTTAATAAAAAGAAAAATCAGAAGGGTCAAAACATGAGAAGGGACCAAATATCAAGAGAAAAACAGGGGTGCCTGAGTGGCTCAGTTGGTTAAGTGTCCGACTTTGGCTCAGGTCATGATCTCACGGTCCGTGGGTTCAAGCCCCACTTTGGGCTCTGTGCTGACAGCTCCGAGCTTGGAGCCTGCTTCAGATTCTGTTTCTTCCTCTCTCTCTGCCCCTCCCCTCCTCACTCTCTGTCTCTGTCTCTCAAAAATAAATAAATAAATAAATAAATAAATAAGACATAAAAAATTTTAAAAAAAAGAGAAGAGGAAGACTCATAGGAGATTTGGGTTATTGGACGTATCAGACTCAGATTTTAAATTGAATAGCAAATTGAATATTTAAGAGATTAGATGAACTGAATGAAGTATTTCATTAGAAAACTTAAACCTGTAAAAACAAATGGATATTTTCTAACTATTTTATAACCAAAAAATATTATTTCATTAAAATTAATAAACCAGTAGATGGGTTTAATAGCAGCTAAAGAGAAGGCTAGTGACATGGAAGTTAGGTCAGAACAAAAAACAAAGTAGCATCAAGGAACAAAACAATGAGCAAAGATCATAAGATATAAAAGGCAAACAATGAGAATACACATATAAAGTTTAACTGTAGTCCCTAAAGAAGGTAACAAAAAGGGGAAAAAAAAATGATAGTTCAGAAGAATGGCAGAAAACTGTCTAATATACTCACAACCACAGATTCAACGTGGACCATGAAACCTAATCCAAAAGCAAACAAATAAAGCCACACTTACATGCATCATCATAAAATTACTGGATACTGACACCAAAGAGAAAATCTTAAAGGTAGCTAGACACAAATGATTTATATTTTCTCCAAAGTCCAACTGTAAGAATTACAGGTTACTTCTTAGAGGAGAAAAAAAAAAGCCAGTAGTATATAGAAAGATATTTTAAACTACTGGGAAAAAATTGGAAATTTAGAATTCGATGTGCAGCAAAATATCATATAAAAGTGAGATATAAAAATACTTGAGGGGTGGCTGGGTGGCTCAGTCAGTTGAGCCTCTGACTCTTGATTTCAGCTCTGGTCATGGTCTCAAGGGTCCTGAGCTGAAGCCCTGCATAAGGCTCTGAGCTCACAGCATGGAGTCTACTTGGAATTCTCTATCTCCCTCTCTCTCTGCCCCTCCTTGACTATGTGTACTCATTTTTTCAAAAATAAATAAACGTTTAAGAAATACTTTATAAATTTTTTACAATGAGTATTAACAGAAGATCGACATGGAAAAAAAAAATACTAAAAGGGGCTCTAAGAAGGAATAAAAGAAAAAGGAACAGAGGGAAGGAAAGAAGATCCAAGACAGATAAAGAAAGAATACACACACACACGCACACCAACCTTCACCCTACATACGTACACACCAATTAGGTGGGTAAGAAAGATGCAGGAGGTAACAAAGAGACAAATATATCGGTAAATTTTATTAAATGTTTATGATAAAAACAAGTAAAACAACATTGTGTTACAGTAACATAAAAGTTTGAAAGGAAGTAATTGGAATTGAATGCTCTAAGGTCCTCTCATTAAACAGTAAGAAATTAGGATTTGTTTTGTGATCTCCACTGTACCAATAAACAAAAAATGAATAATAATATAACAGACAATATAATTAAATAGACTTAATTTAATTCTAAAGAAGTCAGAAAATTCAAGTAAAGGACTATAGAAAATAAGGTAAATAGCATATTTAAGCAGAAAAATAACAGAAATTATAAATGATAATGAAGATACAACATATCAACTGTCAGGGCACCTGGGTGGCTCAGCCAGGTGAGCATCAGACTCTTGATTTTGGCTCAGGGCATGATGTCACTGTTCATGGGTTTGAGCCCTTCTTTAGGCTCCACACTGACAGTGCAGGTTTTTTTCGATTATCCCTCTCCTCTCTGACCCTCCCTTGCTCTCTCTCTCTCTCTCTTTCTCTCTCAAAAGATATAAGCACTTAAAAAAAACCTGTCACCTATTGAAATGTGTGGGGCACAACTAAAGCCATGATTAGACAGAGAAATTTAAATCCTCATTGGCATCTACTAGCTAAAAATTTAACATTCTCTAGGCTAGACCACATGTTAGTCCACTAAACATTTTCTTAAATTGAGGAAGACTAAAATCATACCAAGATCTTTTCTGGACACAGGGTATGAAACTAGAAGTCACCAAGAAGAAAGCTGGAAAATTTACAAGCATATGGAAACTAACAACATACTCCCAAACAACCAGTAGGTCAAAGATGAATACAAAAGGGAAATTTAAAAAAACATCTTTCAACAAATGAACACTGAAACACAACACACCAAAACCTGTGAGAGAATGCGAAAGAAGTTCCTAGAGGAAAGTGTAGAGCCACAAACGCATATATTAAGAAAATAGATCTTCAACAACCAACCTCAATTTATACCTCAAGAAACTAGAAAAGGAAGAGCAAACTAAGTTCAAAGTTATCAGAAGGAGGAAAACAACGAAGCTCAGAGTAGAAATATATAAAATAGAGAAAAGGAAAACAATAGAAAAGAATCAATGTAACTGGAAGCTGATTTTTTTAAAAGATCAACAGAACTGATAAATCTTTAGCTACACTAAAGGGGGAAAAAGGAAGACTCAAGTAAATAAAATAAAATCTGAAAGAGGAGACACTACAATTGTAATTCTAGAAATACATAGGATCATAGAAGAGTACTCTAAACAATTATATGCTAACAAAATATATAATCAAAAGAAATGGATAAATTCTTAGAATCATGTAACCTACCACAACTGAATCACAAGAAACAACTGAAAAGACTAATACCCAGAATTTTGAATCATTATAAAAAATCTCCCGACATAGAAAAGCTTAAGATCAGATGGTTTTACTGATGAATTCTATCCAACATTTAAAGAATTAATGCCAATTTTCTCAATATTTTCCCAAAAAGTTGAAGAGGAGGGAACGCTCCAAACTCATTTTATGAGGCCAACATTACCCTGATACTCAAGCTACATAAGGATTTTACAATGAAAGAAAATTATAGACCAATATCACTGATGAATATAGATGCAAACACTTTCAACAAAATGTTAGCAAATAGAATTCAAAAACACATGATCAGGAGAGTGGGAATTACCCCTGGGGATTGCAAGGATCATGATACAAAAACCGAAATAAGAGAATAAAAGATTAAAGTTACATCATCATCTTAATAGAAGAAAAAAAAAAGGATCAGGCAAGATACAACATCCTTTCATTATAAAAACCCTCAACAAAGTTGTATATAGAATGAACATACCCCAACATAATAAAGGACATACATTACAACCTGCAGCTAACATCAGAGTCAACAGCAAAATGCTAAAAGCTCTCCTCCAAGATCAGGGACAAGAGTCATCACTCTCACTTAATGTAGTACTCCAAGTCTTTACTACAGCAATCAGGCAAAACAAAACAATAAATAAAAAAAGGCATTCATATTGGAAAGTGGGAGAGGGGCAGAGTGAGATAGGGAATCCCAAGCACTTTCCATGCTCAGCGTGGAGCCTGTTGCAGGGCTCGATCCCATAACAGAGAAATCATGACCTAAGCCAAAATTAAGAAACATATGTTCAACTGACTGAGACACTAAGATTTCCCAGAGAAACTAGATCTTAACTGCTCTCATAACACAAAAATTCCTAATTATGTAATAGATGGAGGTCCTAGTTAACATGTGGAGGTAATGGTATTGCAATAATAAATGTAACAAATCAACATACTGTATGCCTTAAACTTATATGTTATGTCCGTTATATCTCAATAAGAATATAAAAACAAACTTGATTATTTGCTAATAAATAATACATTATTTTCTACTAAAAATTGCATGGAATTTTACTCATTCCATGTAGAATCCTTCTACTAAGGTGAATCAAAAATAAAAATGGAATTTCTTTCTAATCGAGATTTTATACGGTCTACTCTAGAGAGTAATGAGATGCAAAATGAGGTAATAAATAAACAAACGAAAAAATAAAGCCCCAGGTTCAAATGTGAAATTGTTCTTCACGTATCCCACAAAGCAGGAAACCTTTAAGTTTAAAATAACCTTATCAATGTGCTAAACAGTCTGTAAAATAAAAAACTAACCTCCCTAAGATTTTTTCCAATAAATGTAATATGCCTTCAAATATCTGAGGATGGATTGAAATTTACATTTAAAATAGACCTATAGTCTGTTCATGAAATATTAAATTAGAACTTAAAGAGTAAATTCAAAATAGCTAAAGAAAATCTATGAGAATATTTTCCTGTTCTCCATTTCCCTTCCAAGTAAACATTTTTAATTATAACAAGTCATGGAGAATACTCTTGGTCATGGAAATTATTTAATATCAGATAATGATTTGCATTATACTGCACCATAGAATAAAATCCTAGAGCTTCATGAATATGTACCAGTGAGATACACGGTCCCTACAGTTTACCTCCGTATTTCTAATCAACAACAGTTCCCATTCTCATTTTTAGACATAATACTAAAATCAAACTGAGCAAAATAATTAGAAATTGAGGGCACTGATATGGGCACTCACTAAAATGATATTGCTCTTTTATGCATCACTTCATTCTTCTTTATTGAGCAGAATAAATATAAGGGAGGGCGAATCCCTTTCCTCATTGGGTATCTCTATCTCAGCAGCTTTCCACTCATATATTGAACATATATTAAGTAGTCTACGAACAATAGAAGCTTGTTACTGGGGATGCTACATCTGAGAAATAGCAGAAAAGTGACTAATCTAATCCAAGAATTGTAGTCAAATTTGTGCTACGAAAGTATCTTGAATCCATTTATTTATCTCCATCTTCACTAGCACCACCTTCTATATCAAGTTTCCATTATTGTTTAGCTAGGCCTCTAAAATAGTCCATTAAAAAGTTTTCTTAAATGTATTTCTGCCTCATTCAAATTATTCTCTCCTCTGTACCCGAATTCACTTCTTAAAATTAAATCTGTACTTATCACCTTTATACCTAAAACCCATAGCTGAATTTCCATCACTAGTACAATCACTCAAGAACAATTCACATGATTCATTGCATCCTGCCTGATCCATCACCTGGGAAAACCTCCAGACTCTTCTAGTAATTAAAAATTAATGAGCTAATTACCTAGCTTTGGAAGTTTGAAAAGAGGAAAAAAGCATAAATTGAAAGAATGAATGCTAAAAATTTAAGGAAAAATACATCAAGCATAAAACAAAAAAAGACTTTTCAACAAATCCAAAACTTGGTTTTTTGAAATAATTAATGAGGTGTACTAACTTTAAGAAGACTGATCAATATAAAAGAAAAATAAACCTTAAAACAGCATGTATATAAAAAGGATCACAACTATAAATTCAGGAGGAACTAAACCCATAATAAAGTAAGAAAATTTTCATGGCAGTGTATTTAAACACTTAGGTAAAATGGTTAGGTTTCAGAAAAATAGAAAATTATAAAACTGTGTCTAAAGAAAATTGAAAATGAACTGTTATGATAACTAGTATGAAAATTTCATCTTAAAATCACTACCCACTCCAAACAAAAACAAATTTGACAAGTTTTAATGGAACAGGTAATTCTAATTCATTATACAATTTTTTTCATAGAAAAGGAAGAAGTTCTCTCAGATTCAGCATATGAAGCTAGTATAAATTTGGTATCAATACCAGAGAAGCATAGTATGAAAGATAAAATTTTTAGGTCAAGTCCACTAATAAAAAGAAGTTCAATATCTAAAAGCCTTGTTAATATTGAAAAGTGAATTAATGAATATAAAACATGACCAAGTTGTACACTGTTGTTGTTTCCAGATAGTTTCAAATTAGCGTTCTAAATTAGAATAATGCACTGAGTGACCTAAAAATATGAGATCCTGTACTTGAATTCAGCCAGGATACTGGATACTGAATGTCAGTATCCAGCCAGGATACTAACTCTTGTGTAATCTTGATACAAATCAGGAACAAAATAAGAAAGCTTGATGCCGGGGCACCTAGGTGTCTCAGCCAGTAAAGCCACTGAATCTTGAATTCAGCTATGGTTATGATCTCTGGGTTCCTGAGTTTGAGTCCCACATCGGGCTCCATGCTGACAGTGTGGAGCCTGCTTGGCATTCTCTCTCCTTCTCTCTGCCCCTCCCCCACTTGCTCTCATGGTCTCTCTGGAAAGAAATAAATAAAACTTAAAAAAAAAAAAAAAAAAAAAACAAGAGTGCTTGCTGCCACAGCCAGGCTAGCTCAGATGGCTGGAGATTTCTCAAAAGCCTTGATTAGAGTCAGGTATCTGGGCTGTTGGTTCTTCACTTGGTGTTTACCAGGGTTGAAATATCCAATGTGGCCACTTGACTATCATTTTCGGAGGCCAGGCTGTGATAGTTGCCAATAGCTTGGAGATGTTCATCCCTCATCTCTTTTTATGTGTCCTCTCCACACCACTAACTTGAGCTTTCTTACATCATGGGCACCTTGGGGTAGCCATACTTAAAATGCTACCTTCTCTCAGACTGTTTCAAGAAACCAAGGCAGAAGTTGCAAAACTACTTAGGATGTAGCCTCAGAAGTTATGCAGCATCACTTCTGCCATTCTGATTCAAATACCAGAAGATGTACTCCATTTGTGAGTCATCTTGGACACCTAAAATCATTTATCTTGGAACTTAGAGAAGACAACTGTATTTTTGAGTATACAGTGATTTTAGTAAGAATTAAATCATTCTGATTTTCTTTCTTTACAGATTCTTTTTTAAATGTTTATTTTTGAGAAAGAGAGAGAGACAGACAGAGTGCAAGCAGGAAAGGGGCAGAGAGAGAGAGCAAGACACAGAATCTGAAGCAGGCTCCAGGCTCTGAGCTGTCAGCACAGAGCCTGATGCAGAGCTTGAACCCATGAATCATCAGATCATGACGTGAGCCAAAGTCAATGTTCACCTGACTTAGCCAACCAGGCGTCCCTCATTACAGAGGATTCTTGAATCATGAGTGTATTTTCTTCCCTTTTGTATCCATTGAATTTAATATGGGCATTCACATGCAGAAGGTATTCAAGTATGTGGTGTACAATTCAACATGATTACAAAAATTCTGCTTTTGAGTTTTATGTTAGCCGATGTAATTAAAAATCAAAGTTCTATGTCTCAATGATATTATCACTGAATTTTCCTATTTATTGTATTAAAGCATAATATCTCAAATTAACCTGTTTTATTGCTTCTTTGCTTATGAGAGTTTCCAGGCTAGCCCACTGAAAGTCTTTTTTTTTTTTTTAATATTTTTATTTATCTCTAGAAAAGAGAGAGAGAGAGAGAGCGTGAGAGAGAGAGCGTGAGCAGGGGAGGATCAGAGAGAGAGGGAGACACAGACTCTGAAATAGGCTCCAGGCTCCGAGCTAGCAGTCAGCACAGAGCCCGACTCGGGGCTCGAACCCACGAACCGCGAGATCATGACCTAAGCGAAAGTCGGACGCTCAACCGACTAAGCCACCCAGGCACCCCAAGCCCACTGAAAGTCTTAGGAGACACACAAACTATTCTGGTTCTTCCTTTAAGGCAATTTCTTTTCTTGAAGTCAAATTTCTCGCTCTAAAAAAAACCAAACATGCATCCAACAAACAAGTCTTTTCTCTGTTGACATTTATACTAAGGTCTGGCATTATCACTGCATCAGCTGTTTTCAATTAAATTTCCCAGGCTGTTGCTGGGTAAAAGAGTAAACATATTGCCTTTTAAAATGGCCCCAAATCTTTTAAATATCAACCAATATCATATAAACAAGTTAATGCAACAATTATAGTTTTAGCAGATTATTTTTCACTGAATACAGCTCTTAACTTAACCTCTTGTTTTACCCCACCAAATTCAGTCTACCTTATCTCCACTACATTTTTAATAGTTGCTTTGTTCATCCTGTTTCTTTAATAAATAAGGTATTTATTATGATTTCGAATGGTCTTTTACCATATTGAGACAGTGGTGAATTTAGTTACCATGAACAATTGAGTAAAGTAAGAAAAATTGTTAAAATACTTTTGTTTTCATTTTGAAATATATTTATTCATCAGGCTGCAACATCTCATTTACAGGAGTGGCCTATGGTAACCAATGGTGGGTGTTCAAGGGCTGATAATTTCATTCCAGTAGTTCTGTGCTCAAATTAGCATAAAAAGAACAATCCCAATAATTTAACAAAATGCTTTCTTCTGTGAACAGAAGCAAGAGGAATACTTATGTATTTGTATAGTTCAAAAATATCATTTGAAAATAATGGCCCTTAGTGTCTCCTAAAGTTTCAAGAAAAATAAAGACTCCCAAAAGAAATAAAAAATCCTTTAATGGAGGAAATTCAGCTTCTAGGTTGAACACTATTTGAAGGGATTTTTAACAGTGCTGATTAGGGACAGAGGCATTAAGGAGAATAGATTTTTTTCAAACAAAGATACTTGCTAAATTTATAGAAATATTCAGAGTAAACTCAGGTATCTCTGAGATAAACAGCTGGCCTTGGCCTTAAAGAAAGGTAAGCACCAGTCATTTGATGGGGTCAATGATATTGTGAGAAGAGACAAAAGAGAAGCATCTGCTCCAGAGTGGGAAAATGCCACACAATTTATTAGATTTTTTTCTATCTGTATATGCCAATACCAAGACTGAAGGCTCTGTCATGTGCTTAAGCACAGTTACATAGTGAGCAAAATTCTTTCATATTTATATCACTAAAGAATAAAAGTATTCAGATGAGGAAGTGAGTTCCAGTTGGATTTTGTTTTTTTTCCTGAATTCAGAAACAGAAGCACATGAAGTCTTTGTTGCCCAAAGTCACAAGTAGCAGAATTAGGACATCAATCTAGGTCTTCTCACTTAACCAAACTTTCTTAATTCTTAATAACTCCTTTTAATCCTGAGAAACACATGCCTTCTTGTCAAATGCTACAAGAAGCAAGACTGTAAAATCAGGGATTTCCTTGTATTTACTCACTGAGGTTGGGTAGTGTACAGTCTCCTGATTTCTCTTCATTGTATCACACTGTTCTTTACTACATTTAGAGAAGTTTAGAGAGCACAACTAAAAATTATATTTTAGAAAGCCCTCTTAAGTGTAGGAGGCAAGTTTTACAACACTGTAATATAGGTGACCTTTTTCCCCAATTCTGTGCTTCCCCCAGAGGAAATGAACCTTGAAGCTTCAGGACTACATGACATAATGATACTGAAAGAATTAACTTCCTACCAATCACACCACAGTAATTAAATAACCATTTAAATTGCTTATGAGAGAGAGAGAGGGAGAGAGAGAATATGAAGGAAACATTTGGAAAATAAAATTATGCATTTTAAACCACAGTTTTGCAAAATCTTTTCCATCAACATATATAAGAACGATAAATTCCACTTGAAAAACACTGAGGTGACAGAAAATTAGTTTGGCATTATTGGTGTATAGTTTTTATAAGAAAGAGATGAGGGGATAAAATGGAGGAAAAATGCTTGGGTTTCAAGAAGAAGAAACAGAAACCTGGAACGTTACCTTACAATAACGAGACAAAAAAAAGTCATGGTATATAAAGCCAACCAAAAATAAAAACACTAATTTAATATTCATTCCATTTAGCTAATTTAGAAGGATCACAAGGTATCTTCTGGGTCTGTGTTTAGGCTTTGGATAACCCAAATTTATAGAAGAAACAACTGAAGTTTAAAGATGTTACAAATACTAACATTTAAAAAACATTTAATATACTTACAAATGAATAAATACCAACATTTAGTCAAATTCATCAAGGTATGTATCAACCTAGAGGACCTAGGCAACTATGGAAATAAAACATCTCTCCTGGATTTCAGTCACAGCTCAAACTAGACTGCCATATAAATTTTTGATCTCAACCTTTTCCTGTGTCAGCTTCACCCTTAGGGAGGACAGCAAGATCCTGAAAAGCAGGATACTGCCTTCACCCAAAGACCCAAATCATAGTATCACTAAACATAGAGCTAGCCAATCTCTTCTTTATAGCTCTTCTAGGAATAGAACAAACTTATATTTGCGGAAATCCCACCAAGTTTTTATAATCTCATTGCAATGAGTTTTATGCTCACTCCATCATAGTAGACAGTGGGACAGGATAGGGGACTTAGCTTCAAATAATGAGGACCCTTGATTATAAATGGTGGCAGGGTATTCTAGGGAATCACATGGCCAAAAATGAGGAGAAGATAAATTCACATGAGAAAATGAGAATACTGTTTAAAGCAGAGGAGGGAGAATAGATGACAGAAAATGTATGAGAGTAAAATGTGACTCTAACCAAGAAACAAAAATGAAAAATGGTTCAAATCTATTAGAGTGTGTAAGTGAAGAGGTAGACGTGACAGTTCTCAGAGACCCAGGATGGTGAAGGCTCTGCCATCTTCCATGTGTGCTTATTAAGGTGGCCCTGACCATCCTTTTTCTCACAGTTTGACAAAAGGGAAAAAGACCATGGGAAAAAAAGGTATCGGGGAGTAAGTTTATAAAGCACAAGTATTATCACCCTTATAATCATCATTTAGGTCAAAAGATAGCTTCAAGAAGCTTTTTCCTTGCTGCCCAATTACTACCTCTTGCCTCTGACCCAAAGGCAATCTTAATCTGAACTTCTGACACCATATGTTAATTTTGTCTTTTTATAGACTTAGATCAGGTGGCACAAGAGACCATTTTATAACCATATCTAAAGTGGTGTTTACTACTTATGATTGAATTCCATTAACTAGAAGTCAGTCACATGGACACACTTGCCTACATGGAGGGTATATGCCACTTAAATAGTAGTAACTAGCTACAGAAGACAGCCAACAAACATCTATATACTTCTGAGTGTTTTCTAATTATTCTGTACTCTCAAAATCATAGCACCATCAGGTTCCAGGAACTCAACTATAAGAACACATAATCTTGGAGCACCTGGGTGGCTCAGTTGGTTAAGCGTTCGACTTCGGCTCAGGTCATGATCTCACAGTTTGTGAGTTCGAACCCCACGTGGGGCTCTGTGCTGACAGCTCAGAGCCTGTAACCTGTTTTGGATTCTGTGTCTCCCTCTCTCTCTGGCCCTCCTCTGCTCATGCTCTCATTCTCTCTCTCAGAAATTTAAAAAAAAAAAAAAAAAAAAAAGAACACATAATCTTCCTTGCCAAGTCAGGAAAATGATGCCTATAAACATTA
Organism: Hyaena hyaena; assembly: GCF_003009895.1. Lineage (NCBI taxonomy): Eukaryota > Metazoa > Chordata > Mammalia > Carnivora > Hyaenidae > Hyaena > Hyaena hyaena. The sequence continues at coordinate 125,115 of NW_024081403.1, forward strand.
ATGCTTTAATATTTTGTCCTTGTCAATGTGTTTAAGTAAATCCAAGCAGAAACAAGTTTATCTCTACAGGATCATTGATACAGGGGTGCCTGGGGGGCTCAGTTGAGCATCTAACTCTTGATTTCAACTCATAACTGTGATCCCAAGTGAAAAGCCTCCCAGTATGAGCTTAGAGTCTGCTTAAGATTCTCTCTCCCTCTCCCCACTCACTCTCTAAAATGCAATTTAAAAAGACTATCCATATATATTTGATTATCATTGTTTATGAATGTTTAGTCGGTAACAAGTGGATGGGAAATATTGCCTTGGCAAGTTCCTTCATAATCTTGTCCTAACTCACTCTTCAGGTACTATATTTTACAGTTACAGTGAACTTGATTTTGTCCCCCCAGAATCTGAAATTAAGTTCAAGTCCTCACTCCCAATGTTACTTTATTTGGACAGAGGGCCTTTAAGGAAGAAATTAAGGTTAAATGAGGTCCTACATATAGGACCCTATTCCAAATATACTGTGTTCTTAAAAGAAGAAGAGACGGTCAGTTGTGAAAGCACAGAGGAATGGTCATAGAGGACACAGCATGAATACAGCTGTTTGCAAATCAGCAAGAAAGGCCTCACCAAAAATCTAACCTGCTGACACTTTGATCTTGGACTCCCAGTCTCCATAACTATAAGAAAACAGATTTCTCTTAATCTGTAGTTTTCCGTTATTGCAACCCAACAGACTAATACATCTGTATTGCCCTTCAACTTTCTCTTTGCTTAGAGAAATCTTCACCATCTTACCTAAGTTCTATCTATTTGTGAAGCTTCACTGAACACTGCAGTTCACCATGAACTCACTTGGCATCCTATTTGTTCCATAGTCTATTTGGAATTGGCTATCATATCACAGACTAGGCTCCAGTCCACTCAAGAACATGTTTAAGTCACTACAAGTAAAACGGACCCACAGAGAAACCAGTTTTGTAGAGGAGGAAGTAGCATTTGACCTTGAAGGAGGTAGCACTTTGATGAACAGAAGCTTTGGCTAGTAACTGTCAGTCATGCTGTCCTGTGGGCTTCTGAAGACTCCAAATGACTTTGTAATATATACTACTTCGTTTATGAGAAAACAAATTTAGATTCATTAACTTATGTAAGATTACACAACTCACTGGTGTCAATATTTTTCTTGGTTTTTCAACTATGGCACACTGGTGTGTCATATACCACACAATTTCTTTTCAATGTTGACAAGTAGAGAATATAGATTATCATTCTGTTTTGCCTTTTATGTCACTAGGCTGATTTAACATTACCTGACAGTGGATTTATGTATTAGGGTATGAGCATTCTAAAAATCTTAAAAATACCAAGAAGATGTAAAATAACGATTTCCTCAAGCACAAAATGAACTTTCCCTTATTTTATGGGATTTTTTTTTAATCCTAACTTCCTTGGGGAATATTTCATCATTTCACAGACATATATACAAATACCTTTGTAACTATGTACTTTAAACATTCAAAAACTCTAGCTCTTAACTAAGGAAGCTTAAGGGAGACAGTCAAATGGTGCAATGGCTCTACTACCATTTAATGCCTTTCTAACTATTACAGCCAAACACACACATCAGTTTTTCAGTTTTTTTTTTTTTCTTTAGGAAAAAAAAAAAAAAAAACCTGTGTGAAGTTTCAGATACCAATGCTAGGCTTAACTACAGTCCAATTTCAGGTTTCCATTCAAGCCAACTAATGGAGCTCACTATAAGTAGCGAAGTATAAGCTGCTATGCCCTTCAGCCTAATTTGGGGGTGTGGGCTACATAATTCTGTGATCACATTTATTATCAATGCTATGATAAAGGCAAAGTTTGAGGACTCACATCATTGTTCTCATTTTGCAAGCCCCTTACCTACAATTGAGCTTATGACAGAGAAGACTGAAAAGCTCTTGATTAATAAGAATAATCCCCAATGAAAAAGAAAATACTTTTAAAGATGCAGTCTTGAGCTTTGTGGCTAAATATCTGCTATGCAGTATATTCCTGCATTCCGAGCTGGCTAGAAAATGCCAGGGTAACATTTGTCCTTTTCCTTAAAACTGTATCACAACTTTAACAGTCTCATTGTTCATTTAAAACTGGCCTGTTAAAAATGATTTCCCATATATAAAACATTAAAAAAATGATTTCCCAATCGGGACAACTGCAAACCATTTTGAAGCCACATAGCGCTTGAAGGGCCCATTAGTTCCTAATTGTGCAATTCCTATCATGCCAAGTGCTTTTGACTTTCAGAATGTACTGACCCCATCTTCTTCCCACACCACCCCCCAATTCATTCAAGGCCGTGATTTGCATCTTCTTTCTGCTACCCAAACCAGTTATTGTTACGGTTGCTGTTCCACTCTCTGAGTCTACAATGATCTGTTAAGAAACCAAATGTTTTTAAACAGAAATTTGCCAAATCTTCTACAAAATCCTGAGTTTCACAATAATTTCAAATACACCCAAAGCTTCAGTTTCAGCCAGCTGCCACATCCATGACTCTACAAGTGGCCTCAAGCCTTTGCCCCCATTTTACCCATGTACCTGCAATTTACTCTGAAATGTGAAATACATTCATCAATACCTACTCGTTCCAATTTAGCACTTTGGGAAGTAATAATTAACTCTGCAATTTTAGCTTAGATGCAGGTTCCCCTCCACCCAAGGCAATTAGTTCAGATATTGTTCTAGGAGCTAGAACAATAACCCTTGGTTACAACTAAGAGTCTCTTTCTTCATGACAAGAAGAACCTTGCAGACCTCAGCTGTTCTTAATTAGGTTTCTCAGTATCTCTCAGAGTGACTGCTCTACTATGACTCAGCTTTTTCCAAACTCATTTTCTCTTTTCAAGAAAGAAACCAGACCATTTTTGCCCAAACCCCCAAAATCATACGGAACAATTTCAAGTGCCGATCAATTTTTGACAACTAAATATATTTAATCAAAATTCCTTCATCAATTTGACTGAGGAATCTCAATTTATTGAACGACAACCACCAAACATCTTTCATTTTTCAGTAATTGCAACTAGTGGTGCTTTGGGAATTTTCTTTTTTACCTTCATTAACAACAGTAACTGAGAATCCTTTCATAGTACCTCTAATATTTTAATTTCATATTGGGTGCAAAGCCATCTGGCCACCAGTAACAGCTTATTGGTCTTGCTCACCTGTTAGCTTATGGAACTTGGGCTCATATAAAGGTAAATGTAGTAGGACTCTTCTTAGAGGAAGGAATGTGGTAGGAATCCCATCTTTGTTTCCTGGTCTTGCCTCTCTGATTCATAGCAGGGAAAGACAAATAACCCATGTTTACTTGCCTGTCCTTTTTGTGGTTGTTACTGCTGTTTCCCTACATATGTACACGGTGGTGAGACTGTGGTTCCCTTCGCACTGGCTATCAACTCTTAAGCCTACTGTCTGCAAGGCTCCTCAATCCCAAGCAGCCCTCAATCACATTTTTCAACCCGTGTGACGTTCAACTTAACCTCCATCATGAGGTATGATGCTGCTGTACTCACACGCAACCCATTTTTGTCCACACTGTACCAGCTTCCAGTAGCCTCCAAGCTCACCTATTTCTAGAGCACAACTTTGGATCTAAGAGAAAACAGACAGGATCAATCTCCCAAATTTCTCAACAACCCAGGAACTGCAGAGGTAGCTCTTGTCCACTCACCGTATGGCAATATCACAGTGCAGGCTCTCACTGTAACTCTTTCAATAGATCCAGAGATTTGGAGGGAAGTCAACAAAACTTTCACTCAGGAAACATCCACTAAAACCTATCTGTCACCCTTTTATTACCAACTTCCACAAAACTCAAACTTACATTCTCTGTATTGCTATACAACAAACCACCCCTAAACTCACCCTGAAACAATAATCATTTGTTATCACTCATACAAAATTTTGGTCTCAACATACTGCTACTTTCATTATAAAGTCTCCCCTGGGTGGGGGGAAAGTCTGTCCTGTTTGATAACTTGCAATAATAAGAAATTATCTCAACCACTATTTCACAACATCCTGCTGTAAATCACAACGGGGGTTCTTCTAATTAGAACGTTGTTCCTCTATAGAAAGCTACTTTTAATCAAAAACACAAAGACTACTAGTGATACAGCTAAAAGATGATATAAGGTGATGTTCCTCAAATGAGGAAATGTTAATCTCTCATCAGGTCCTATAAAAGTGCCCTGTGATCAAATACCTTTTGAATACAGTTGGTACTATATCTCTTTTACAATGATTAATAAACCATAAAAGTACATGTATGTCTCTGAGTAGTGGAGACATAAGATTATATGTGCTTAGGTGAATTCCTGGCACTCTCATTTACTACCTAGCTGGTTGCAAGTTGCTTGACTTTTCTTTACCTCAGATTGTCCATCTCGTGAAATGAGAGCATTAATAATTTTTGGCTCATAGGGAGATTGAGAATTTTTTAAAAATTAAGATATATACAAGTCCAAACCTCATCCATACACTTAGTACATGCCTAATAAATGATAAATATTAGTGTTATAAATATTTGTTTTGTGTTAAATATATTCATTTCTCTTTGGCCCATTTAATGTTGGGCCTTAAATAAGTCACTTTAATTCCCTTGCCTTGAATTTGAAGATACTCATGAGACTTCTGTGAAGTCTAACATAACCTACTTTGTTATAGAAGCCATTTTTATTTTTACATAAAGGGAAACAAGTTTCTAACTTCACACTCTCAGATGACTAATTGCTACACTAAGTAAAGCTGACTGAAGGGTAGTGAAAGTAAACACACATGACCTAAGAAAAGATTTAAGGAATAACCACATGAATATGTAGTGTGAGAAGCTGGGAATTACAGTAATGAAATGGTCCCCAAAGCAGCAAAGGAGTGGTATGATAAAAATGTTTATAAAAGTTAATTAATAAGTTCATGCACTAGTGATTAAGAGATGGACTTAGGCTTCCTTTATCCCCATTCTGTGTATTATCCTATGGTAAACAAAAAGAAAATGGGACATTAGAGGAAGGATGGTGCTGTCAAATCCAAGGATAAATGCAACAGAACAAGTGTCTGTATGAACTTTCAAAGTGACAAATGAAAATTCCTGCCAGATCAACGGTCTTTTTGCCAACATCCTTGGCAGAGTGGCCAATAATAGAGAGTTACTGCTTGTCCATGCAGACATATATTCTCTTTCTAATTATGTACATTAAAAAAATTAAATTAAGGTAAACTCAGCATCCAAAAAGCCACCACCATTGGGTGTGCTTTTACCTTATAAAGCAAAACAAATAAGTCCAAACTCTCTTTCAGTGGGCAACCCTTCATTCATTTTGAAAAAGATAATGTCTATCAAGTCTTTGTTTCTCAAGGTTAAAGGTACCCAGTTTATAAAGAGTTCACATGAAACCAAACGTGCAGGTAATTCACTAACTTCAAGTTTGTCTAGTGGCCACATGTTCATTCACAAGTATCTCACTTAAACCTTCACACTGAGGATAAATGAAATGTGAATAAACTCATCTTTCTTGTTTTACACTCTACAATACAATGAATTCTGTTTGTCTTTAGATACAGATAACAGACATCTGTTACTAGGAGTTTCCTCCCTGGACCCTCGTCAACAAAGAATCTGAATACAATCCTGAGAATTCCTATCCAGTAAAGCAGAGCTGCTAAATATTAAATATGTATTATTGGGTCACAAGTATTATTAGGTAATTAGATTTTCTGTCTGGCGACTGACAGAGTACATGACATACAGTCTAAGGCAGTGCTAAAGTCAGTGCTAAGTAGTTCGTCTATGGCTCTGTCATCTGCCATATATTACAGACATTGCTGACCTTCAGCTTCATTGGGACAATGCAATCATCTGAAGAATAACATGATTTAAAAATGAAACCAGACAACTCGTGCCCATGCCTCACACGGAAAAGATCTGAAGCCATAGGAAACCTTACAAAACCCAAGAGATTGGGAGAAAAAGAACACAGAATCCACTGAGAAAGCCTTCTAACGTGAGTGCGAACTGGGGAAGATAAAATCGGGCCGGAATCGGAGACTCCAGGGACAGGGGCGATCCCCCTCTGCCGGGAGTGAGAGGGGAGAGAGTCCGAAACAGAAAAACCTCCGCTCGGGGGAAAAACCTCTGCTCGGGGCATAGAAAGACCGTACTTGCCAAATACCTGCACGCCAGGTCCCCTCACGCCAACTGGTCCCAGGGGGGCTGCACTCGCTGACTGCTTCTCTGTGCTGGCTCCTGGCGGGCTGGGAGAAGCTGCGCGCCTGCCGCCATTGTCCTCCCGGCGGGCTTGGGCCCCTGGAGGAGCCGCGCATGGACACCGGGCGTCCGCGCTCCTGGCTGGCTGGGGCTCCAGAGGGAAGGCAAAGAGCTCAAAACTGGGAGATTTGCCCGCGAGCTCGTGTTTTGGGTGAAGAGACACAGAGGGACCTGGTTTTCCTCACTCCAGCGGGCTCAGCACCGGGGCAAGCAAGGCCCCGCCAGCCCAGGATCCCCAGCCCGACGGGAGGAGAAGGAGCAGCGGCTTCTGGCTCCACCCCCAGAGCTACGCAGGAGGCTTGGAATTGCCCTGAGGGGGTTGCCAGGGGATTGACTGAGGCAATTTCAGCTGGGCGCTTGGACTAGGATTTGGAGGCTGGGACTGGCCTGGGTTGAATTGCGCAACAAACTTTGGCTGCGCCCCTGGCCCTGGGAGTTTACACGCCCATAAAAGCGAGGTGGAGCGCCACCACTCTCCTCCCCACAACCGCCAAGGCAGAACTCCCGCCGGACGCATCGGATCACACTACGCCCATCCCTGCTTGAGAGCTGCCCTCCTCACCCCCCCCCATTTTTTTTTCTTTTCTTTTTTTTCTTTTTTTCCCCAGAACACTGACCTGATTAACTCTGGTCACCTGCTTGCTTAAACAATCACGTTTAGTACATTCTGTAGATGTAAATTCTACACCTCCTGACCTTTTCATCTCTTTCTCTCAGGAGTGATTAGACTATATAGTTTCTCTGGATAACACCAGCATCTTTCTCTCACCTCTTCAACCATATTCCACCCTTTCACTCTTTCAAAAAAGCTTCTTATCCCTTCTGCCTGTTCATTCTGTTTCTAATTCTGCCTCATCCCAACCCTGTCTTCTCTGTCTATATGCTCTTCAACCAGCACTGCACACATACGGCTGTTTAATTGTAGCTGGGAAATCCGGTTATATGCTATAAACCGTTCTTTGTCCATTGGTATTCTTCTTTTTTCCTTTTCTTTTCTTCCTTTTGAATTGTATGTATTTTTTTATTTTCTATTATTCGCCCTCCCTCCTCCGTCTTTTCTCTTAACTTTTTCATTTTCCTCTCGGTTTGCATGTTAGACGGATTTGTCTCTGCGTTTCTGGGCCCCTGTTCCCTGTGTGTTTGTCAGTCTGTTTTCTTCTCCAGGGCTACATCAAGAAACAAGCCAAAGTACACATGGTGGAGAGTCCCAAATATCACTATGAATAGGAAAACAAAATAACCAGGTCTCAACAAGAGAGACCAAGAGATACCATTCAAAAAACACTCTCTGAAAGGATAGGCCCTGGACAGTCAAGGAATCTTCTTGGATACAGGAGAGCTCACAGGGACAGAGAGCATAACAGGTCTTTAAAACTAACAAGAGCCAGAAAGCTAACTAAATGATGAAACAAAAAAGCTCACCTCCAAAGAAATTCCAAGAAGAATTAACAGCTAATGAACTGCTCAAAACAGATATAGGCAGAATAAATGGACAAGATTTTAGAATAATAATGGTAAAATTAATAGCTGGACTTGAAAAAAACATAGGGGACATCAAAGAAACTATGGCTACAGACAAAACGGAGAATATATATAGGCATGAAGAATTTTAAAAAGCAAAAAATGAGATACATAATAAATTAGAGGCCTCCAATGCACGGATTGAAGCAGCAGAAAGGAGAATAAGTGATTTAGAAGACACCATTATAGAAAAACAAGAAGCTGAAAAAAAAAGAGACAAACTGATCCAGGAACAGGAAAGAATAGTTCGAGAGCTGAGCGACACTGTCAGACGCAACAATATCCATATCATAGGAATCCCAGAAGAAGAAAAGAGGGGGAAAGGTGCTGAAGGAGTCCTGGAACAAATTATAGCAGAGAACTTCCCCAACCTGTCGAAAGAAGTAAACGTTGAAATACAAGACGCTCAGAGATTCGCCTCAGACATAATTTGAATCGACCTTCTGCAAGGAATATCATAGTAAAAATGGCAAAATACAAGGACAAAGAGAGAATTTTGAAAGGAGCTAGGGAGAAAAGGGCCCTAACATACAAAGGGAAACCTATCAGAGTGGTGACAACTTATCTACTGAAATGTGACAGGCCAGAAAGGAATGGCAGGAGATCTTCAATGTGATGAACAGTAAAAACATGCTGCCAAGAATCCTCTACCCAGCAAGCCTGTCATTCAAAATAGAAGGAGAGATAAAAACATTTCCAAATAAACAGAAACTGAAAGAATTTGTCACCACTAAGCCAGCCCTACAAGAAATCCTGAGGGGGACGCTCTGAAGGAAAGGTTGCAAGGAACAGAGATACCAGAGACACCACCACAAACATGAACCCTACAAAAGATACAAAGACTCTAAACCCACATATTTCAATAATAACACTGAATGTAAATGGGCTGAATGCTCCAGTCAAAACACATAGGGTAGCAGAATGGATAAAAAAAAACAAAATCCATCTATATGCTGTCTACAAGAAACTCATTTTAGACTGGAAGATACCTTCAGATTAAAAGTAAGGGGATGGAGAAATACATATCATGCTATGGGAAATCAAAAGAAGGCTGGAGTAGCGATACTTATATCAGACAAACTGGACTTTAAATTAAAGACAATAACAAGAGATGAAGAAGGGCACTACATAATAATTACAGGGTCCATCCATCAGGAAGAACTAACTATCATAAATGTCTATGCACCAAATATAGGAGCACCTAAATATCTAAAACAATTAATCACAGACAGAAACAAGCTTATAGATAAGAATGTGCTAATAGCAGGGGACTTTAATACTCTGCTTACAGCAATGGATAGGTCAACCAAACAGAAAATCACTAAAGAAATAATGGAATTGAAAGACACATTGGACCAGATGGATCTGATGGATATATTTAGACCTTTACATCCTGAGGCCAGAAAATTTACTTTCTTCTCAAGTGCGCATGGCACATTCTCCAAGATAGATCACATACTGGGACATAAAGCAGCCCTTGATAAATATAAAAGAATTGAGATCATACCATGCACATGCACACTGTCAGATCATAATGCTATGAAACTTGAAATCAATTACAGGAAGAAGTCTGGAAAACCTCCAAAAACATGGAGGTTAAAGAACACCCTACTAAAGAATGAATAGGACAATCAGGCAATTAGGGATGAAATTAAAAAATATATGGAAACAAATGAAAATGAAAACACAACAATCCAAAATCTATGGGATGCAGGAAAGGCAGTCCTAAGAGGAAAGTACATTGCTCTCCAGGCCTATTTCAAGAGATTAGAAAAAGTACAGGTCCAAAATCTAACAGTTCACCTAAAGGAACTAGAGGCAGACCAACAAGAACGCCCTAAACCCAGTAGAAGATGATAAATAGTAAAAATTAGATCAAAAATAAGCAACATTAAGAGCAAAGAAACAATTGAACAGATCAATGAAACCAAGAGTTGGTTTTTTGAAAAATTAACAAAATGACAAACCTCTAGCCAGACTTATCAAAAAGAAAAGAGAGAGCACCCAAATAGACAAAATTATGAATGAAAATGGACTTATTACAACCAACACCTCAGAAATACAAGCAATTATCAGGGAATACTATGAAAAATTGTATGCCAACTAATTGGACAACTTAGAAGAAATGGACAAATTCCTAAACACACACTCACTACCAAAATTCACACAGGAAGAAATACAAAATCTGAACAGACCTATGACGAGTGAAGAAATCGAATCAGTGATCAAAAATCTCCCAACAAATAAGAGCTCTAGACCTGATGGCTTCCCTGGGGAATTCTGCCACATTTAAAACGGAATTAATCCCAATTCTTCTCAAGCTATTCCAAAAAATAGAAACTGAAGGAAAACTCCCGGATTCCTTTTATGAAGCCAGCATCACTCTGATTCCCAAGCCAGGCAGAGTACCAGCTAAAAAAGAGAACTACATGCTAATATCCTTGATGAATACGGATGCAAAAATCCTCAACAAGATCCTTGCAAATCGAATCCAACAGCACATAAAAAGAATTATCCACCAAGATCAAGTGGGATTCATTCCTGGGTTACAGGGCTGGTTCAACATTCACAAATCAGTCAATGTGAAATCACATCAACAAAAGAAAAGATAAAAACCATATGATCCTGTCGATAGATGCAGAAAAAATATTTGACAAAATACAGCATCCCTTCTTAATAAAGACTCTAGAGAAAGTTGGGATAGAAGGAACCTACTTAAACATCATAAAAGCCATCTATGACGAGCCTTCAGCTAACATCATCCTCAATGGAGAAAAACTGAGAGCCTCCCCCCTGAGATCTGGAACACGACATGGATATCCACTCTCACCACTGCTGTTTAACATAGTGCTGGAAGTCCTAGCATCAGCCATCAGACAACAAAAGGAAACCAAAGGCATCAGAATTGGCAAAGAGGAAGTCAAACTTTCACTTTTCGCAGATGACATGACACTCTACATAGAAAACCCGACAGACTCCACCAGAAGCCTACTGGAACTAATCCAAGAATTCAGCAAAGTTGCAGGATACAAAATCAACGTACAGAAATCGGTTGCATTTTTATACACCAACAATGAAGCAACAGAAAGAGAAATCAAGAAACGGATCCCATTCACAATTGCACAAAAAAACATGAAATACCTAGGAATAAACCTAACCAAGGATACAAGAGATCTGTATGATGAAAACTATAGAAAACTTATGAAGGAAATGGAAGAAGACACAAAGAAATGGAAAAACATTCCATGCTCATGGATAGGAAGAATAAATATAGTTAAAATGTCATTACTACCCAAAGCAATCTACACATTGAATGCAATTCCAGTCAAAATTGCACCAGCATACTTCTCAAAACTAGAACAAACTTTCCTAAAATATGTATGGAACCACAAAAGACCCCGAATAGCCAAAGTAATACTGAAAAATAAAACTAAAACGGGAGGTATCACCATCCCAGACTTTAGCCTCTACTAGAAAGCTGTCATCGTCAA